>NC_083381.1:26683500-26987166 GCF_031755915.1 Ziziphus jujuba | reverse complement strand
GCTATCACCCCCAATGTAAAGCCTATAAAAATCGCCATGGCTGATCAACCATGGATCTTTATCGATTCCATTATTTTCGTCACGATTTAAATGTGAAGCTACCCAATTAAGAGCGACCCAGCAATCTTTGTAAGCAATTGGAAGCGGGTTTTCCGGAGCGAGCCTGTATTCGACAGAGACAGCCAGAACTTTGGCCTCGGAAACCAAACGATTGAGGTATCGATGGGTTAGGATGGAGGACGAAGATTCTACGCAGAACCCACCGCCATGGAAGTAAATCAAAATGGGAAGCTTTTGGTTATTCTGGTTGGCAGTGACATCCGGGAGGTAAAGACGAGCCGAGATTGGGGGGTTGAGTGAGACAGTAATGTCTTTGGAGGAAATTCCGGTTTCAGGGTCGCAAGGAGATGGAGGAACAGTGGGAATTTTGAGGAGGCGTTCGACTGTGCCGTCTTTGTAGACACGGATGTAAGGAAGAATCTCTGTGGAAACTTCTTTGGAGGCGGACGCCATTGGAGGAGGAGAGAGAAGCTTGTGCTTGTGTTTGTGACTGTGTTGAGGTTGAGCTATGGAGGAATTAGGAGATGAACGAGAACGATGAATTTTGTAAACAAGTGGATTATGGTGTTGGGTTAGAAATGTGAAAGTGGAAGAAGAAAGAGAAGAACAAGGACGAGAATGAGATTTCTTATAATGGAGTGTTTGGTTAATGCTTGTGAAGTAACGGCAAGAAATTCTGGTGGCCATCGTTCGATATGACCAATCTTCTCTTTCAAACTGCTAGATCCAAATTATCCTGCAAACCGATATTTTTAAAATTTTTTTAGAAATTAATAATAATAAAAAATATGAAATTTTGGGCCAGGACTAACAATACCAAGAAAACCCAACTTGAAATGGGCTTAAAGCCTCAAAATGTTCTATCATTAACTGTGTTCGATATGCTTAACCCCTTTTTCATTTGTTAACTTAGATTTGGATAATTAATCAGCCAAGCTTTTGATCATTTTTTTTTTTTTTTTTTGATGCGGAATTGAATTTTAAAATTATTGTTTGAGAAAACAATGACTTTGCATCTAAAATTTAAAATATTTTGATCAATAATGCTATAAACAGTAAAATATTAACTTAATTTATTTATTTAATGATACATGTTAATAAATTATTTATGAATAATACTAAAGATATTAAATAAATATATCAAACCAAAAATCAATAGTCAATATCTAATTGGTTTACACTTATTTCTTTTAGGGTTGATTTTTTTATAACTATATTATAATAATATGTTAACCAATAAAATCTTTAACACATGACACTTGATACACATCTTGATACATTTATATTATTTATTGGTATATTCATATATAATTTAAATTTAATATGTGAAAATAAATGAATCAAAAAAGTAATCTAATCAAATATTATTGTATTATTTGATAAATAATTTTGTAAATATTACCATATTATTTGATAAATATTTTAATAAACTCTAATATTATTGTTTGATATGAGATGTATTTGGGTGGTATAGCCACTTAGAATTTACCACTACTTTGAATAAAGTAGATTATACATATATATATATATATATATATATATATATATATATACCTTTATGGAAATATAGATTTTAATTATAATATTAAAGATGATTAAAAAAAATACATAAAAAATTATGAATGTAATTATATTTATAGTTACAACTAGTATAAAGATATAATTAAGTTTATATTTTGTTAATACTTTATTATAGATTTGGATAATCTCCTAATCTAAACTCTACTTAATTTTTTTAACGATATAATGGCATTGGCAACTACCATACCAATGGTCAAGTTTTATCTTTAATATTTTTAAAAGTTTATAATTATATTTTTAAAAGGTAATAAAATTAAATGATGAATCTTAACCATTTATATGTTAGTTGCCACATGTTAAAGATTATGGAAAGCTATAAATGGAATAATAAATGTTGACCGTTAATATATTAATTAATTTTCACTAAAAAATTAAACAAGACTTAAATTACGTATAATCTCACTTATCTCTTAATAGATCTTTAATGTCATTTATCTCTTAATAGTGGCCAGAGCGTTGCATTGAACTTGTTTATTATGTTTTCGATAGTTTTATTATTTTTTGTAAATGCATAAAGAGAGCTGATAAAATATTTAATGCCATAAAAATTGGACGTTGGTGAATAAAAATGTTTTCAATTATTGTTACTTTTATTAATATAAATTATTCCAAAGATATTCAAAAATATCAAATTCATTTAGAAGGAAAGGATATTTGGGTTTTGTGGATTATTGATTCAAGAGCATATTATGGCATCACTTTATCCAATTATGTAAATATACCAACAAATTATATTTTTAATATGCATTATTTAGTAAATAAATTTAATCAATATTTTAATGCCTGTACAATTATAACAGAATGATGACACATGTTACACTAATGATATATAGAGACATAAATATGCCAAAACCAAATGTTCTTTGAAAAGAAAAATCAAGTCTCTAGAAGTTTCTGGAAAACTTTGTTTTGTTTCTATTATGTTGCATACCATACCAGTATTCATACATTGAGATAAGGTTTTACAAACACAAGTGTGTTGTTGACTTGGACTAACAAACACAACACTGGCAAAACAGAAAAACCACATTCTAACCATAAGTGCGACTTCATCATTACATAAAATCAACAGCAATTCTTAATACACCCCATATGCAGTGGTGCAGAATTCATCAATATTGGCCCTCAAACTCTATTTGGTTGATATTTGGAATTGAACAAAATATGAGTTTGAAACAGACATGCCCCTTGAGCAATCAATAATAAGCAATATTGTCAACCCCTAATTTAGATATCAAATATACTTCTTTCATATTGATTTTAACAACTTCACAATTAGTAATTAAGATGCTTTACACCATCACAAAAGCCTCCCTTGCCCATTCAAGCTCACGCGTGTATATATATATGTATATATGTATATATATATATATATGTATATATGTATATATATATATATATGTATATATATGTATATATATCTTCATGGGCAGTGGCAGGAAGCTATACATCATATATGTTCAGGAACTTTGGCCTATGTATCTTCTAGAGATATAAAGCAACAATTCCTTTGACTTTTACTATAAGGTATAAAGATAATTTATTAGAACATGGAAGATGCAATGAAAAAATTTCAAGTAAAAACTATTCATCCCTCCCTTTTTAATTTTTAATTTTTTTATTTTTATTATTATTATTTTTTTCTTGGGGACTATTGAGAGAGTATCTATTTGAATTTTATTTTTTTTAACTAATTTGTCTGTGTTAATTAATCTGTTTGGATTGTTAGCGGGAAAAGAGACAGACACCAAAGTTATTAGTCTAATGGAGTAATAGATCCTTTTAAAAGAATTATAACAAAGAAAGCTCATATGGATATAAATAGTAGCACATTAATTGCTTTAATTATAGCTTATTGACAAATATATTAGTCTAGCCGGCTTAAACTAATAGAAGCCAATATCTTATCCTTGCAACATTACATATTATTTATAATTATCAATCCCATTACAAAACTATTTTTCATAAAACCTGCCAAAGAAAGATCTATAATACTATATATCCTCCTCAAGAGGACTCTTATAGCTATAATCACTCTGAGATAAGTTTTATTTTTTCTTAAAAACAAACATCAATTAAAGCAGGGAAAAAAAAAAAAAAAAGAAGCGAAAATTGATCACTTTTTGGAGAGAAAATCAGCCAAGCGTTTGGTCAATCTATTTGCATTCTTGGTCCCAGGTCTTAAAATCTGAAAAGCATGATCTTCTCCTTCAATTTCAGTAAGCTCAACTTCACCTTTCCATCCAGATTTCTTCACAGCTTCAGAATACCAAACCCCTCTATCTCTCAGCCAATCACACTCTGCCACGCTCACCAACAATCTACAACATCCAAGTCCTTCCAAACTCGGTGCTTCATCAACTAAAGGATTGATCATCGGATTATCAATCCCACCAGGAGCATTTGGGTATACAAAGTTCCAAACGGAGCAAACCAAATAATCAATACTCTGATCCGATGCAGATGGCTTAGAACCCCAGAAATACGGATGTGTAAGCAGAGCTCCTAAGATCTTAACCCCACCATGCAAGTTTTCTTTGCCTGCTCGCATTGCTATGTTATGAGCAATGTTTGCTCCTGCACTATCACCCCCAATAAACACTCGTTCAAAATCACCATGATTATTCAACCAAGGTTCGTCAATGGCTGCAGAATTATCATATTTACTTGAAAAGGAAGAAACCCATTGAAGAGCAGCCCAGCAATCTTCATAAGCAGCAGGAAGTGGGTTCTCTGGAGGTAATCTATATTCCACAGAGACAGCAACAATTTTAGCCTGAGAAACCAAGCTGTTGAGAAATCTATGGTGGTCGGCTGAGAAAGCTGATTCAATGAGAAACCCACCACCATGATAGTAAACCAAGATTGGGATTTTGATGTTGGATTCGGATTCTTCGAGTTTGGGAAGAAAAAGTCTTGCTCTGATCAAAGGGTTTGAAGAAATGGTAATATCTTTTGAGGAAACTCCAGTTTCTGGATCTTCCATTGATGGAGGAACAAAAGGTGAACCTGATAGTCTTTCAACCGATCCATCTTTGTAGACTCTAACTAATGGAAGGAGCTCTGTTACTACTTCTTTGCCAATATTGGACTCCATTTTTTTTTGTGATGGTTTTGAGATATCCATGAAAGCCAAATGATCGGTGTTCTTTTTGTAGGGAAAAATAAAAAATAAAAAAATGAGTCCTGGTTGACCGCTATCTGTGTAGAAAATCCGCCACAATATTGCTTCAAGTTTTGAAGTTTCAGCTTTCGTGTACAAGATATTGGCTGTGTACGCTAAAATTTCTAAGCATTTTTTTGACAAAAAACAGAAACCATTCATGCCTTGCGTCATTGTAAGAAACGGACTACATGACTTTGCATGGTCAACAGCCAAACAAGCCAAGAGACGAAAAAATTGGAAAAATTCCACTTTGCCAAAGATTTTTAAAGTTTCTTTTTTTTTTTTACAAGTTATTTTGAATATATAGTTTCATGCTCTATTGAGACTGGCAATGATATATAATAAAACTAAAGTTATATGAATTTTTTAATATATCATTTTATAAGCAATTTGGTATCCATAGCATTATTAATAATAAATAAAAAAAAAAAGACAAATTAAATGGTCATTAAAACGTTCTAAATTATTCTCCCACTGAATTAGTCAAAAAAAAAAAAAATCTCACATTTTATGTGATTTTCAATAAATGAAAATACTGAAGAGTGTGATATGAGTCGAAATACACCTCATCGTAATAAATCTATAAAATATATATGTTTATATATAGATAAATAACATACAGACAAATACATGGTCAAGGTCAACCGCAACAACCGGGCATGTGTTTTCGTTTTTTTGAAACTAACCCGGCATGTGTTTGACTTTAACATGTTTTACTTTTCGGTGATTAAATAAATAGAGTGCATGTGTGTTGCGTGGACCAATGAAACTTTTGTTCTTCCTTCAAATTATTGGAATTTTTCCATTCATAAAATTATATACTTAATTTATTAGTCTAAGTTTAAGCTTTTTATATAGATGAAATCATCTATATTTATAAAATTGGTCCAATTATAAAACTATTTAAAATACATTTTTAAATGCATTCTAAATAAACCATCTAGATTTATTCCTTTGACAGATTCTACTTTAAATATGAGGAAACAAAAGTATTTCTTATAATAAGAATCCAGAATTGCACTCAAATAAAAATATTAATAATAAAATAAGAATTGAGAATCGTCTTTCGTCTTTGACAAAACCTCCTAATTACCTTTTTTTTTTTCTTTTTTTTTTTTTGGGTCTTAGATAGCAATCCAAAATGTGGAAATGCCCTTAAGAAAACCTATCATGGAATATGAACAAATGTGTTTACAAACAACATTTTACAAGCAACAACAACATTCTGGAATTAGAATTGAAAATTTGAAATCATAACAAGTCCAACTACAGTCAATCGTATTAGGTTCTTCGACTGGCTCCAGAACAAGAACATCATCTTCTACCGCTTTCTATACAACATCGTATTTTGGCACTCTTTTTTTTCTTTTTTCTTTTTTTTTCCTTAAATATATTTGAAATTAAAAATGTGAGGATTGAATTTTGAAATTTTATTCCAAAAAAATAATGATTTTGCATTCAAATCCTACAATACTTTTATTAATAATGCTATAGGCAATAAAATATGAATCAAATTTATTTATCAGGTGATGAATATATTCTTTTATTAATATAACTTAAATTTGGATAAATAAATTATTAAATTAGAAAAAAATTAAATCGTTCTTAAACTACCTATACTTATACGGTTTTTTTCATAAATTTTTGACATGTGACAAAAAATTTATTGATATGATTTAATGATTTGATTTTTTTATTATAATTTGTACCATGTGTCAACAAATTTGTAAAAAAACCATATAGAAATAAATAATCCAAAAACCACCTCATTTTATATTTTTAAATGGATAAATAATTTATAAAATAAATAAATTAATTAAATATTATCATATTATTTAATAAATATTTTGGACAACTTTATTACTATTATATTTCTACAATGCTTTACGCTAAAATTATAACCTAACTTATCTACAAAATAATACGCCCAAGTTGATGTTTTAAAAATAGAATGATAAAGTGATCTATGAAATGTTATTTCTATTTGCTTTTTTTTTTTTTAATTAATTTGTCTATGTTAATTAATCTGTTTGGCTTGTTAGGGGAAAAGAGACAACACCAAAATTTTAATCAGACATATTAATTAATTTATAAATATACTTTTGATCGTTGCAATATATAGTGACACATTAATCTAATGTAGTACTGGGTATTTTAAATATTTAAAAAAAAAAAAAAGAACAAATCATGAAAAGAAAGTTGTATGGATATAAATGGTAACATTGTAAGATTTAATTCAAAGAGAATAAAAGTGAACTGAAATAATTCATTCATTCAGCATCGTATGCATATGTACACATTAACGTGATAATCATAATCACATGTAAAAGCTATTAGATACATCAGATTACAACTATATGGCTAAGTATAATCCTTATGGTTAATGTATAGCTATGTAGTTACATGAGGGCTAGCTTGATCTTTATCTAATGACACTTCAACGTTATTAACACGAGACCTATCAAACACATTAATTGCTTCAACTACTATACACAAAAATATATTATTTTAGCCGGCCAAAAACTACTGGAAGTCAATATCTTATTCTTGCAACATTAAATATTATTCGTAATTATCAATCTCATTACAAAACTATGTTTACAAAACCAACCAAAGAATGATCTATAATACCATACATCCTCTGATAGGATAACGTAGTTATCTCATGTAACGGTGTATATATGTGTATTATCTCATGTAGTTATATAAATATACATATATATATATATATATATGTTAGTTACAGATTGACCACATCTAGTAGTCACAACATCCTCCTCAAGAGGAAATTATACTGCTCTTGTAGCAATTATCACTCTGAGATAAGTCTATTTTTTGCTTCCATGCCAACTTCATATATGATGTAATTATAAAACACAGTTTTCAACCAAAAACAAAAACACAAAGGAAAGCACGCATTCAAAAACAACCACTAATTAACAGAGAAAAAGTACACAAAAAGTGAAAAACGAAAATTAATCACTTTTTGGAGAGAAAATCAGCCAAGCGTTTGATCAATGTATTTGCATTCTCCGTCCCAGGTCTTAAAATCTGAAAAGCATGATCTTCTCCTTCAACATCAATTAGCTCAACTTTACCTTTCCATCCAGATTTCTTCACGGTTTCAGAATACAGAACCCCTCTATCTCTCAGCCAATCAAACTCTGCCACGCTCACCAGCAATCTACAACATCCAAGTCCTTCCAAACTCGGTGCTTCATCAACTACAGGATTTATCATCGGATTATCAATCCCACCAGGAGCATTTGGGTATACAAAGTTCCAAACGGAGCAAACCAAATAATCAATACTCTGATCCGATCCAGCTGGCTTAGAACCCCAGAAATACGGATGTGTAAGCAGAGCTCCTAAGATCTTAACCCCACCATGCAAGTTTTCTTTGCCTGCTCGCATTGCTATGTTATGAGCAATGTTAGCTCCAGAACTATCACCCCCAATAAACACTCTTTCAAAATCACCATGATTACTCAACCAAGGTTCTTCAATGGGAGAGTTATTGTCTTTACTTGAAAAGGAAGAGACCCATTGCAGAGCTGCCCAGCTATCTTCATAAGCAGCAGGAAGTGGGTTCTCTGGAGCTAATCTATATTCCACAGAAACAGCAACAATTTTAGCTTGAGAAACCAAGCTGTTGAGAAATCTATGGTGGTCAGCAGAGAAAGCTGATTCGAAGAGAAAACCACCACCATGATAGTAAACCAAGATTGGGATTTTCGATTTCGATTCGGATTCTTCGAGTTTGGGAAGAAAAAGCCTTGCTTCAATCAAAGGGTTTTGAGAAATGGTAATATCTTTTGAGGAAACTCCGGTTTCTGAATCTTCCATTGATGGAGGAACAAAAGGTGAACCAGATAATCTTTCAACTGATCCATCTTTGTAGACTCTGACAAATGGAAGGAGCTCTGTTTCTACTTCTTTGGCAATGTTCGACTCCATTTTTTTGTGATGGTTGAGATATCTGTGAAAGCCAAATGATCGATGTTCTTGTTATAGCCGAAAAAACAAAAAAAGGAGTCCTGCTTGACAGCTATCTGGGTAGACGATCCGCCATTATTGCTTCAAGATTGGAACGTGCAGCTTGTGTAGAAGACTGCCTGTTAGACTAAAATTTCTAAGTATTTTAAACAAAAACAAAAACAAATGGGTGGCCATCGCTGCCTTGCGTAATTGAAAGAAACGGACTCGATGACTCATTTATTATATGATCAATAGTCAAAAAAGCAACAGATTAAAAAATTAGAAAAATTTGGATTCTTTAATGCATCTGGATGTATCTGTTCCAGTCTGCCAGCTAGAAAGAGATTTTTGAAGTTTCTTTTTTTTTTTTTTAATTATTTTAAATATTTACTTGACGATTGTTTTGGAGTGTTATGTGATAAAACAACAATATTAACGTATAACAATGATATGACAATTTTTTAAATTAATTTGTTATTGGATTTTACTATGCATCCTAATTAAAAGATTTACTTATTTATTTTTAGATTGTATGATTTTTTTAATATTTTATTTGATAAATAATTTGATATCTCTAATATTATTGATAATAAAATAGATTAGAAATTAAACGGTAGATTTTAAATTATGGTTTTTTTTTTCAAAAAAAATAATTGAGATAATATTAAATAACTAATCACATTTTACAAGATAATATTAATAACTAATCACATTTTTACGAGATTTTCAGTAAATAAAAATGAAAAATGTGACATGAGTCAAAACGCTCCTCATTGCTATAAATGTTTTATATAAATAAATCAATAACGTGCAGATGGTGACATGGTCAACAGAAAGTGGAAAAACCCGGCATGTTTTTGCTTTTTAGTGATTAAATAAAGAAATGGCCGGCATGCAAATGACGTGGACTAAACTCGATAATCTTCCTCCAAATTATTCATGGTCAAGTTTAAGCTTTTTATCTGAATGAATCACCAGTAGAATTGACCAGTGGTCCACTGAGAATACACCCCGTGAATCCTGATATTGAATACGATTAAACCTAAGTGACATCATTCTTCTTTTTTATGGTTTAGAATATATTATAATATTTGATTAAAAAAAAAAAAACAACAACAACAAAACAACAAAGCAAGAAAAAAAAAAATACAAAACAAAACAAAACAAAAAATTTAGACAAATCACCTAAAATTCTTGTGAAGATTTTATTTAAATCTAGGGAAACAAAATAGCTTTTGACGAATGGAGCAACAAAAACGTTGCTTATAATAAGAATCGAGAATCTTCTTTACCACAACCTCCAATGGTAATCTTTTGTTTTTAGTTTTCCTAGATTTCAAAAAAGAGACAACAAAAAAAAAAAAAAAAGAAAAAAAAAAAGGGGTCGGAGTTTGACTTCCCATTTGATCTCTAAATAAGTTTCCAGTGTTGTTCACAAGCCAGGCAAACTCGGTGAAAATGAAGAGGCTCATTCATATACTTAAGCAGACTCTCTCTCTCTCTCTCTCTCTCTATCTATCTATCTATCTGGACAGCAATCCAAAAGGTGGAAATGCCTTAAAAGAACCTATCATGGAACATGCACAAATGTGTTTACAAACAACATTTTACAAGCAACAACAAGGTTCTGGAATTAGAATTGAAATCATAACAAGTCAAACTACAATCAATCGAATTAGAATCTTCAACTGGCTCCAGAACAGGAACATCATCTTCTACCGCTTTCTGTACAACATTGTATTTTGGTTAGACCTCAAGAATATAAGGGCAGTAATCTACAGCCGCAAGCTATGTGGGTTGTTAGGCTTGGTAAGCGCTTTAGCAAAGTAATTGCGGATCTCTGGTAATATTCGCTGGATCAGATGAGAATGCCTGCAACAGCAAACAAAGAATTTCAGCACATGAAAACAGATTCCATTTGGCACTCACCTAATACTGCAAGCTAAAATCACAGAATATGACCACATAATATGACCATTTTTTTAACATCTTAAATATCTTTTAGCAAAAAGTAAAAGAGATCAATTCAAACGGCAAAAGAAAGATTTGAAAACAACAGAGCTCAGGTTAAGCATATACCCTGGCTTTGCACTCAATTTTTCATACTGCTCCAGGATAAACAAAATGCATGTGTGCCTCAAGGACATAGCATTGAAGGCTTCCGACAGTTCATACATGCTCGAAACGTTTTCCAGTGATATATCCTGAATTGAATATAAGAGTATTAATGAGCAAAGAATCCAGACACAAAAAGAGAGAAAGAGAGACCAATTTTCGCATCATACCTGTGCAATTGTGTACTCACAGTGTCGCTTAAGCCCCTCCAAGAGATATTGATCAGCAGCTCTAAGAAGATCTTGAGCAATATCTGGCGTAATATCTGTTGATCCAGTGTAGATGAATCTGCAGAAAATTAAATCCAGTAATTTAAACAGCTCCTACAACAATTTTATGGAAACAGAAAGCCACAACAGAATTCACCGAACCTCATCATCAATTGGAAGACCTCCCATCTAATATTTGGAATCTCTATGTCCCTTGCATCTTTCTCCTGTAATACATACCAATACTAATTAGTCATGATCATACTACAAAGAAACAAACAATATTGTATTCCTCTGATTCTACCAGGTGCACTTTGTTTTAATTTGTAGATTAGACTGTATACCCTCGTACAGAATTATGGTTTATATCTTATCTCGCTAGAAAAACCAGAGGGAACGATGTTCCAGCTCTATTCGCTGAAATAATGCTCTGGTTGACCATACTATCTCTATTCCCTAATCCCAATCACATACACCCGAAAGCAAAACAAAAACAAAAGGGGAAAAACGAGTAGATGCTGGATAGTAATGCTCACCCGGTAACCACCATCAAACATTGCACGAAATGCATCTGAAGAAGCAAGTAAGCAGATTCTATGAGCATAGAACCGTCTACCTGCAATAGAAAGTAGAGGCACTACATGTTATAGGAGGTCAATCATGCTAATAACTGCAATCATATGAGTCTAGTACTTCTTTATAGCCGGTAAAATATCTTAAGCATACAAACTTATTATACCTTCAACTAGAAATGTAACATCAGACAGCGTAGGATTATTTACGTACTGCTCCCCTAGATAAACCTGCAAGAAGACTAGTCTGTCATCATGGGAACTAGACACCGACTGCAAAGTCAACAGACTGAACTACTCCCAAAGTTCTGAAACAAGAAGTAATTGATAAGAAGGAATTAAGAGTGAAATTCTGGAGGTGTTACATTTCCATATTGTTTTACCTGTGGTGTTGGAGAGGGAGGAGCTGCATCAACAGGAGAAAGAGTCGTGGCTTTGTTTGCCAACTTGAACAGTGCCACTGCACCATCAAGTTGCTGCTTAAGGCTGCTAGAGCCAAGAAGTATAAGAAGCAACTCCAACCCTGCATCATAGTAGGGTATAATCACTAACTCAGAACCAGCATGGACATACAAATAAGATAATTTCCAATCCAAAAAAGATGAGCTAACAGGAGGAGAAAACAGTGTGACATGCCATTGCTATCAATGAATATTGTTCTTTGATCATCTGGTGAACAAAGATGTGCAAGAGCCAAAGCAACTCGTCTTTGGACATTCTTCTCTCCCACACGCATCAAATATAATAAATGGTTCAAAACCTACATATAGAAAGGATTAGAATCTCATGCAATTTTTCAAACGAAATTCAAGGAACATAACACCAAGTAGTACAACCAGCTATATATATTAGCGCCATTTTTTTCTCTAAATAAGTTAAAATACATGCATAAAAAATAATAATAATAAAAAAAAAACAACAAAATATTTGAAGACACTCACTCTTCCATGAATCTTTTCCTCTAATCTCTTCAATGTCTTGGCTACACAATCTTTGGTTGCCTGGAAATACATTTAACCAGTAAGAAATGATGTTATGCACTCTCAGACATAAGACACTAGTAACACAAGATACACAACCAAAAAATGACATCCAATTCCAAAAATAAAATGGAAGGCATACCTGAACGATAAACTCCCCATCTTGCAGCTTCTGGATGCCTCCTACCCTAATAAAATCGGATACATTATCCTATGGTAAAAGTGAATAAGCACAATAAAACTTTGTTAATATGGTGTCAAATATCAATCTGTTGAATCAGGTTATGGACTTCATCTCTTAATTTCAGAAAAGTTTATACATATTACCTCGTTATCTGCAAGGCCATAAAGAGCGAAAGCAGCATTATGTTGCAGAGACCCATTTTTAGAATCAAGAAGCTTCAATAATGGCACTAAACCACCATTATGAGCAATACCAGCTTGGTTGTGAGCGTCCTGAAATTAAGATTCTTATCAAGCCAACAATCACCACAAATGCCATACTCCTATTTGGCAATTACTGAACTATCATAATAAAAACTATATAAGGTAGTGTTCGACAAAACAGACGGCAAGCAGACCGGTTATGGAGTATTCACCAATGTAAAGTCAAAAGTCACTATGAATACTAAATATTACAAGTGAAAACCAATGTAAATAACAAAACCAATAAATACAAAGAGAAAGAGAAAGGAACCTGTGCCAGTCTCCCCAATGCAAAGGCTGACATCTCTCTCAATTGTACATCTGGGGACTGAAGCATCTCAATCAAAGGTCGAACAGCACCTCTCTGCACAATGTGAACCTGCCACAAATCTAAACATATCAATAAAAAAATAAACAAAATGAGGAAGCAAAACAAATGCCATTTGATGCAGAAGAGAAGATAAAAGCAAACAACCAGTTGCAAATTCACAATAAGTCCACACACAAAAACTTATGTTCTTCTTAAGGAAATGAAAACTTTAAATCACAGAACAGTTATTCTGAATTTTAATAAAACTCAGAAACTAAAATATTTAGTTCGGTTTTCTATGCCTATATTGTAACTGAAGTAATGTAGGATTCAACTCCATTGATTCTACAGAGTAAAAATAAAGTAACCATAAATGGAAAATGACCAATGCACCTTGCAATCTGAATCAGTAGCGGCAAACTGTCCAAGTAACAGAGCGGCCTCTCTTTGGCTCTCAGAGCAGCAGGAACTGTAACCAGAAGTTAAAATGTTTAGGAACTTCCGTTCCACATTACAACGCAGGGACAGAAACAAGCAGATAAGAATGCCAATACAGACAAAATCAAGTAACACATGGCCAGGACATACCTAAGTAA
Organism: Ziziphus jujuba; assembly: GCF_031755915.1. Lineage (NCBI taxonomy): Eukaryota > Viridiplantae > Streptophyta > Magnoliopsida > Rosales > Rhamnaceae > Ziziphus > Ziziphus jujuba. The sequence goes on along the minus strand of NC_083381.1, from coordinate 26,973,173 downwards.
TCCAATGACAGGTTGTAGAGCTCCTGCAAGGAGAACTTCTCTCTTTATATTTGGCGATGAATGTACCAGATTTCCAATCACACCAACCTGAAATCCATGAAAAATCAGCCATGCTGAAAGTAGAATGAATGGCAGGCACCTAATTCCAAATAGTACAACCCCAAACCCACAAAATAAATGTAGTGAAACAACCCTACCGCTTCATAATGGATAGCAGCATCCTCAGATCGAAGCATTAAAATAAGGGTAGGAAGAGCATTGCATTCAACAATCTGCAAAGTCATTATGTATAAAATTTATTTCATGGCCAGAAAAACCTTACAATATCTATATTTACAAGAAAGATCTGCTACCTGATTCTTATTGTCATCATTTTTAAATGCCAGGGTTCGCAGAGCCCCTGCAGCCGCCCTTTGCACCTTTGTATCGGTAAAATCAAGCAACTCCACCAGTGGTGGAATTCCACCTTCCATCCTGTATGCAAGTCCAATTGATCATAAGAACATGATGATGCTCCATGTCAAATTTAAAATTGAGAGACCACACAAAGAAGCAAACCTGACACGGGTTTTGATGCTGCTATTTTCATGAGCAAGGTTAGTGATGGCATCTGCAGCTCTACGAATGACACTATTCACAGCCCGAGAAATAGAACCATCCCTGTGCCTCTTTAATAGATTCACTAGATAAGTCAATGCACCAGTGTCAACAATGAGCTGTTGATGCTCTGGCTGTCAATGGATGATAAGAGGCAGCAAGTTCAGAAACTAGATATAAAGTGCATCCTCAAAAGATACCCTACAAGCTAACACAAATAAGCAAGGCCAAAAGGGCAGAATATGGCAAACAACTTCAAAATTAAGAAAATGTTACCATTTCCACTCAAATAGATTGTCATAAGCAGAAAGCTCATGAGACATATAGTAGTTCCAATACAGAAACATCAAGGCAGAAATCGCACTCAACTACACCAATACCACTTCCATTAATACATTGAAGACAGAAACATTAAAGGGATGCCAATTACCCTTTCCCCCACTGTTTGTAATACATGTCCGTTGCACAGCTTTTTACAGATTTAACCCATCTTGAACAGCTTGTGAGCTGAACTTGGTTAATGCCTTCCGTGTCACCAAAGTGAAACTAACTCAACCCACACATTACTGAGCGTAGACTAAACTGTTTCACTATGGTTAAGAGCAGAAAATCAATCCTATTAGACTAAAGCATTATTTATCGTAGTAAACTAGTATTTGCATCCTACCACTCTAACCTACAATTAGTTATTACTCCCACCTTGTCATGCCATTTCGCTACCAATAATACTCATCAAGTTTTTCAAAATATGTAAACTGAAGACCTAAACTTAAAAAAAAAATATATATATATATCTAGGGATAACTATAATAATTGAACAAAAATTCAGTGAAATGAACACGATAAACAACCTTCACGGCTAGAAGTCCTAGTGCAAAAGCACTGCCCTTCTCGACCTCGTGCTCGTATGGTTTCGGAACATGGTCACCATCAGCGAAAGGCGGCGCTTGAAGGTGTTTCACCAAAGCCGGTACCGCACCTCCTTCAACTATCACGTTCACTACCTCCTCTGCCCACCCAAAACAAAAACAACGAAAAAAAAAAACATAAATATTTACAAAAATTCTTTAAGAAAAAATTGAACAGAATTTGTTCGCACAATAAAGAACAGCAGAACATCCCTAAAAAGTAACAGAAATCAAAGGACCAAAACACGACGAGATCGGAAAGCCTTTTTTTTTTTTCCTTTTTCGGTGGTTGATTTATAGGCTTTATTACCGTTTTTAGCAAGTTCGGCGAGAACATGAGTGGCGCGTTTGGCCGAAGCTCGATCTGATTCGTTCCAAGAGAAGGTGGAGTTGAGGATATTAACCTGCGCACTAACCTCGCTCAGTAAAGCTTGTCTGGCATCGCCGGAAGAAACGGAGATCTCTCGCTCCTCTTCGATTTCCTCTTCCAGTTTCCTCTTTTGCCCCTTCCTCTCCGCAGGCAAGCTCTGATCTTGGCGTTTCTGTAGCTCCATGAAGAAAATAGAAAAAAGGGGAAAAAGACACTCACACAGAGAGAGAGAGAGAGAGAGAGAAGACAGAGGGACTCACAGAGAGCCTGATCCGAAATGAAAATTGGATTTGAATACCCCTGATGGAGAGAGAATACACTACAAGGGTATTCTCGGTATTACAGAGAACCCACCCAAAAAAAAAAAAAGTAAAGCCCTTTTTTTTTCTTTTTTTTTCTTTTTTTTAACCGGTGAACCACAGAATTTGACTAAAATTTGCCGGGTTTTCGAATTCGCTTAACGTGCGCTCTTGCCGGGAAAAGGTGTGAAGGTAAAAAAAGAATTGGTGAAAACTATCTAACGTGCGCATGCTGGTTGAAAGAGAGTGAACGTGGGACCCACAAACTTGGCCGGGTCCACATTTTTTGTTTTTTTTTTTTTGGGGGAACTTTATTTGGTTTTTTCAGATTAGAGTGCATGCCAAGGCTTTGTGGTCTACCATATTCTATCATGATCGTGGTAGCAACTAGCAAACTAAAGTGACCCAAAAAAAAAAAAAAAAAAAAAAAAGTAAACGTAGACCACTTTAAATTCAGGAGGAAGTGGATCTAAAATCGGGTTGACCATAAATAAACGGGTTGTTTAGTGGAAAATTGAAGGCGACGTGCGGGGGATAGGGATAGTGTCGTCAATTAATTAGCACCAACCCCAGATCTTAAAAAAGCAAGTGCAACCAAACAAAGGATTTGATGGTGCACGTGAATAAATGAGACTATTTGGTATGTGTGGATGTGATTTTACGCGGGGTGTGGTTGATCATGGTCAACTGGGGTCCACATGGTGTGTCAACGGTGGATATAAATGGGACCCCCAATTTTGGCAACATTTGATTTGAATAAATTAATAGGAATTTGCAGTGAAAACTGGGGTGGTTAGCTTTTGTCACTGTGTGTTTATTTGGGGAATAAGCTTTTGTCACTGTGTGTGTGTGTGAAGTGAAAGAGTTACGCAATCGAAGGACAGGTGGATTTTAGAGAATCCGATGATGATTAAGTATGAAACAAAAGACATGGGCTGTGGATGGCCCAGCTAAATAAAGCCTGGGGCCCCATGTTTTCACGGTTGGTAGATTTTGCGGGTCACTATCAAACCCACTACTTCACTCTCTTAATAAAAATTGCTTTCCCAAGTTTTTTGAGCAATAAAAACAAACAAGAAAAGTATAGTTTTCATGGTAAAATTGTTTTGTCCGGGAGGATGATTATGCATATTGAGCTTACAAATTGTTGTGTTTGTGTAGTAACTAAAGGTTTTTTTGGGACATAGGAGAATAGAAGATTTGATTGGGTTGTAAAATGATCTAGTTCAGCCCAATTATCTGCTAATTTGCATATGATAAGCCCCTTTACAAGTACCCATTAATGGGCATACAAAAGAAGAACAATTGGTAATTTATAGAAAAAAATTACTGCAGTCACAATCTCATTTAGTTTCAGATTGTTTTAATAGAGATTGATACATTTATATGAACTTTAGGTAATGCAGGATATTAAGAAAAGAGTAATGGGTTAGGTAGAAATGGAAAGGATTGGGTGCCCATTTAAGATGATGGGGTTATAAGATGACAATGTGGAAAATAACACTATACGCAGCACGCCAAAAGCTGCCTCTGCCCCTGCCATAATGAGAGAGATTATACTTTTTAATATCTTGGAATGTGCATGCAACATATGTTTAACATATATTATATGAACAATATATATGACGTGTATTAGCCAAAGAAATAAAAATAAAAACAACAATATATATGACGTGCTTTATTGCAACACCCAAGGCATCTTAAACAAAAATATTAACTTGAAAAGTTGAAAACAAGATAATCAAAATTTTGTTATTGGTTCGAATAGTTCCATACCGTATACCAGTTTAGTACAAGATTTCAATCTAATACATATAATACTATTTAAATACGTATTTTTTTTATTATTAAAAAATAGTTAAATTTTCGAATAAAACCGATTTGATCAACTTAGAGATATGTATAAATTAAACACAAACAATTAGAATTCTGTTAGAGACAGCTTAAGATCATTTTATGTATGCTAACAATATGCAAATGATACTATTTGTAATGAAAATAAAAATTGATATACTATAATTGCATAGCTGAACTTTCTCATTACATTATTTTTTTCTACCTCTTTTTGCTAGCTATTTTGAAATTGTATAAACTTTTTTGTTTTCATTTACCATAACATAGTTTATAGGAAAGGTATGTTTTACTTTAATTTTTTCTCCTTTTTTTATTTTTTAGCTATGCCAAAAATTAAGGCTAGAACTTGGACCAACAAATTGTACTTTTGTATAAGGTAGGACATTATCATATTGGTAATGAATAATTACTAACAATTTAATAAATAATCCCTATAAGTTATATTATACAATCTGTTGCCTGTCCGTAAGAAGACAAACTAAATAGTTAATCCATTGATTAAAATCTTAGGTCACCCAATATATACTTGACTTACACTATCTGTTAAATTTTAATTGATAACATAAATTATTGCTATTACAACGATTATTAAATAGTAAATGATTAAATTAACAGAATTTAAGAATAATAAATAAAAAGCGATACAAATGAAGTAATTGTAGATATAAATATCACACCTAGGCATTAAATAATAACACCTACATCACCAAAATACTTATTTTCGCAACAAAATAAGGTATGCCACACGTCACGATATATAAATATACATTTTATGATACCAATTCAAATAACTCTATATTTCCCCACAGCCATTGCGCGTAATGTTTAATTAGTCTCCATGCACACAATATAAATACAATTTTATAAGATCATTAAAAAAAATAAGAAAGTAAAAAATAAAAAAATAGAATAAAATAAAAGGTGGAAGAGTTAGTGTGACCTGCCAAACCAACTGCCGACTCTGACCTGGCCTTGGGGATTTTTTTCCCGCGTCAACACCCAACGAACAAAACAAACAAAGTACCTTCCCCTTCCTCAACTCCACGTCTCTGAATTTTTCTTTCTCTTTCTCTCTCTTTCCTATTCCTTGCTTGCATGACTTGCCAAGACCCATTCAATCTCAAAACAACTTTCAAGAAAACTCATCCAACAACCCCATCACCTTCTCTCTTTCTCTCTTAAATCTCTCTCTCTCTCTCTCTCTCTCTCTCTCTCTCTCTCTGTGTTTCTCTTTCACATGCCATTTCCTTCCTCTCACAGTAGCCATGTCCACCCTCTTCTTCCTCTTCTTCACCATTTCCATCTTCTCTTTCCTCCCCTTCTCTTCCCTCTCTCAGCCCCCACCACCACCCAAAGGTAATCCCATTTCCATTTCCATTTCCCCTCCGCTTTTCCCTCTCAAAAATTCCCTTTTCCTTTTTGGGTTTTTTTTTTTTTAATTTTTTTTTTAATGTTTTCATCTTTTTGTTTTGTGCATGAATAGCTATTCGGATTGATTGCGGTGCCATCGGAAAATCTGAATACGACGGAAACTTATGGCTTCCCGATGCTCAATTTGTCTCCGCTGGGACCCCCAAGGTCATCACCACGCCCGTTAGTGTTCCTATCCTCTCCACCCTCCGATCATTTCCTCTTCTGAACAATAGAAACAAGAAGTTCTGCTACACCGTCAATGTTTACCACGGAGCCAAGTACATGGTCCGGACGACATACTACTACGGAGGGATCAACGGCAAGGATTCCCCACCTGTTTTTGATCAGATGGTGGATGGGACTCTATGGAGCGAGGTCAATACGACAGCGGATTATGCCGACGGACTGTCGTCACCCTATGAAGGGGTTTTCCTTGCTCAGGGGAAGACCATGAGCGTGTGCATTGGGGCCAATAATTATACGGATTCGGATCCTTTCATATCGGCTTTAGAATTTGTTATATTGAAAGACTCTTTCTACAATACCACCGATTTTAACAAGTACGGTCTGGGTTTGGTCGCTCGGAATTCTTTTGGGTACAGTGGACCTATAATCCGGTAAGTACAATTTGCTCTGTTCTATCAATTTCACACCATTGCTAATAGCTTAATCAGTGCTACTTAGCAATTTTCCGACCCGTTCACAAGTCCTAGAGTTTTGTCTTTTCTTGGGTTTTTCTTGGCTAGCATTTTCAAGCTCGCTTTTCTATGTTAATTCATTTGCTCTGTTCTATCGACTTCATACTGAACCTCTGCACGGTTGTTGATTGATTAATTTGTGTTATTTAGCAATTTTCCCACCGCTTTTATAAGTCCTAGAGTTTTTTTTTTTTTTTTTTTTTTTTGGGTTCCCCTTTTCCTGGTTTTTACTTGGTTTGCATTTTCAAACTTGATTTTCTCTGCAATCTTAGAAGAAAACCAGTAAAATTTAGATAGTTAATCTGGGTCTTTTCTTTTTTGTCCCTCAGATATCCTGATGATGAATTTGATCGATCTTGGGCACCATTTGGAAAATCCAATCCAACAAGCAATAGAAATGTATCTGTTTCTGGTTTTTGGAATCACCCTCCTGCGAAAATTTTCCAGACAGAGTTAACTTCAGGCCAATCAAAACCCTTGGATTTGGATTGGCCACCATTTTCTCTTCAAAACTCAACCTACTACATTGCCTTGTACTTTGCACATGACAGCAATTCATCAAGAGAGAGCTCAAGGATGTTCAATATCAGCATAAATGGTATCACATATTACAGCAATCTAAACGTGACTCCAGCTGGCCTTGTTGTCTTTGCAACCCAATGGCCTCTTTCTGGTCATACAAGGTTGACTTTGACACCATCTGTTGACTCTAAATTTGGTCCCTCCATTAATGGCGGCGAGGTGTTTGGATTGCTAACTCTGGGAGGAAGAACAGTTACCCGAGACGGTAATGCTTAATTTTATTACCCAAAACTTCGTATATGTTTTCCTATTGAATGGAGCTTTATTAACTAAGTTGATCTAAGAAAAAAGTTATACTCAGAAATGGTTCTGGGTTAGTTCAATCTACCAAAGCCCAATCTGTTTCATTCTATTTCCAACTAACATTGCTTGGTTTTGATGGCACTATTACTTGATAAGAGTTGCAAATTTTCTTTTTGTTGGCACAGTTATTGCTTTGGTAAAATTTAGAGATAAACTTCAGAACCCTCCAGTTGATTGGAATGGTGATCCTTGTTACCCTCAAAAGTATTCGTGGACTGGGGTTACATGCGCAGAAGGCAAAGGCAACCAAACTCGTGTGGTCTCTTTGTGAGTCCGAACTTCTTATATCAAATAATTACTAATAAGTTGGTTCTTTTTCCTCATCACTTTGTTAAAACTTTAGAGAGAAAACTTACATGTATTTGTCCTTGCATTTCAGAAACCTGACAGGAATGGGACTCTCTGGATCAGTATCAGCTAGCGTTGCCAATTTGACCGCATTGACTGACATGTAGTTTATCAAACATTAATTTTACCAAACTAAAAATGAATTTTACCAAACTAAAAATGAATTTTTAAGAGAACAATTTGCTGATAAAAATCTCATGTTTCTTGCACAGCTTGCTTGGGAATAACAGATTGTCTGGAACTATTCCTGATCTAAGTTCATTGAAGTTTATTAGGAAGTTGTAAGTTATGGGAATTATTTTTCCCTTCATTTGTTCTTAAACACTACTGGATAAAATGCTACTATGTTTGTTTGATTGTTTATGTTATCCAAATGATTGGAATTAGGTTTCCTTTTGCCTGGAACTAGTTGTTTGCCTTTTGCTAAACCAATTTTTTTTTTTTCCCCCTACTCCATTTCAGACATTTGGAGGACAATCAGTTCAATGGAGAGATTCCCTCATCGCTTGGGAAAATTGAAAAATTGCAGGAACTGTGAGTAAAATATTTGTGCATATATGTTTAATTTTACCATCATTATGTTGGTGCTATCTTCCTTAAGTCATAATCGAAACTAAATTATTGTTATTAATATTATTAGTTATTTTGCGAATAAGTAATTGTTATGATAAGCTATAATAATGCATATAGGAATCTACCATGTGATTTAGGGAGTGATAGCTTTCTAGGAATTTTAAAATTAAATGATTAGATCCCTTTTAAGTGCATCTCAGCTATGAACATAATGATTAAAAAATTTTGAAGAATTTGAGGTGCTATAATAAGACTTATGTTTTAATACCTTAGATTTGATTATGTATGTTAAGGCGTAGCTAGAGGCATTATCTGTGAATTCCCTTTGGCCATTCAGGTTTATCTGAGCCATCTATCCTGCAGTTCTATGAGATTTGATTTTATAATATTTGAAGCATCTAGACTAAATTGATTATTTCCTACAAGCTTGAAGGCCTTCCCCTGTTATTAAATGTCATTTGATAATGTGGTTAGTTTTTAATTTAGAGCAATTGATTATTTCCGACCATTTCTTTAATTTTGTGGCTGATATCTGTTTTTGGGTTCTAGAATGGTTTCTAATTCACTAAAAAGGATAAGATTTCTTCGATAAATCTTTGCTGGTCCACTATGAATTAGAGGAAGTTGAGCAAAACAAAGAGAAAAAGTTAAAAAGAAAGCCCACATTAAGTTTATTGAACCCACTATGAAAGGCCCAAACCTATCTAGCCCATGGTCCAAAAGTTTCCAAGTTACCAATAATTTAGCTCTGTTACTAACATTGATAGAAATTATGACGGTGGAAAATGTATTTTCTCAGTTCAAATTTCAAAAATCTTGAACAAATGGATACCTCTGTTTTTTTTTTTTTTTTTTAAATATATATTTGTAGTGACAATTTTTACCAAAAAGATTGGAGCAGCCAATGAAGAAGAAGGAGGAGGAATCAGCAGTGTCTGAATGGGCTAGGTGCCATCACTGTCCAACAGTTTCTACTTTGTTTCAGTCTGTCTGAGTCTTGCCTGGCTTCTTCTCTGTTGGGCTATGTGGCTTTTCTCTACGGCCTTTGGGTCAGTCCTAATGAATACCACCCAAATTTATTACTAACGTTATGCCCTGTCCTCATTGTCACACATCCAAAACAGTACTACATGTGTCAATGCTTCCTATCATTAAAAAAAAAGATTAACAGTGTCAGATTGATGCAATTGGACCTTCACATACTTCTATGCTGCAGCATATCAATTAATATCCATTAAAGCTTTGCTAAGCTGGTGAACAAGTTGGCTATAACTCAGTTTTTTAAAAGGTTGTTTTCGATGATGATGGTTATATTTAAGAATTTTTCACCAAGTTTTCTTTTATATATAGTTTTTGCTTTCCCTGATTCCCTCCCCTCCATTGGATTTTGGACCAATTTACTTGGTTTTTACCTGAATCAGAAATGAGAGGTGGGTCTGAGAAATATGCTTGTTCACTGTGCATTTTTGCTGTCTGATTTATATTACTGTAGGTTTCCATGTGATCTGACTATTTTTGATGGTCCACATTTTCAATTCTTTGGCAGAGTGGTAGTCCACCAAGCTCAGATTTTAGATATACATAGCAAATTTTTTTGGCTTACTGGATATACCCAACTTCTTGTAATTGCTTGTTATTAGCCTAATAGTGTGCTTCTCATTTGGTTGTTTCTTATTGTTTGTGGTTCCCTAAGTGGATGTTTACCTAAATTTTAGATGTCCATCCACTTTTATGAAAAGACATTCCAACTTATTCTGTTCCTTCATCATCCACAATCTTAATTTTTCCAATTTTTATGCTAACAATTTCCATCATGATTCATGAAGTGACAATCTTTTGAATTTTTATTTTTATTTTTTTTAAAAAATTCTGAAATCTGAATTTTCTTGTGGTGCATAATTGAGGATTTTGATTGAATTATTGGCATGCCTGACCATTTTTTCTCTTCTTGTGTTTTTCCTTCAGCTACTTACAAAACAATAATTTGACTGGTCAAATTCCAAAAAGCCTTCTTGGAAGGTCTGGTTTGGATCTAAGGTACTCTGAACTTGTACTAGTCCTTTTGCAACTAAATCTACCAAATTACCTGTTTACCAAAATTAAATTTTACCAAATTGCCTCAGTAAGCTGATTGTTATAATTTTCATACCAGGACTTTTGGAAATCCACTTTCGGCACCTCCACCTCATTGAGAAGCTAGTCTATGGATTCAAAAGTAAAAAAGTCACATGGTTTTGCTTTATGTAACAAAATTGAAAACCCAATTGAACTTTTGGCCGTAAATATTTATTGTCACATGTGAGCGCTATAGTCTTTTTCCCTTTATATTTTTTTTCCCCTTCATATTTGTAAAACCGATTGTTCATACAGAGTCAGCCATTCTTTATTTCTTGGTTCTTACTCTGAAATTGTATCTTATAGTTTGTCCAAATACTAATTTCTCAAATTACGATCCTCTTAATTTGTATAGTATGAATATACACTATTTTGAATATACTTGTTGTTTGTCAATGGTTGGTATATACCACATGAAATTCTTTCTTTGCCCCTTAATTTGCCCAATTCCTCTTTTATATGTTCGATTACTTTGGTAATCTCTTGTTTTGGTAAACTCTTCCTAAATGATGTAAAAAGAGAGGGGGGGAGGAGGGGAAGGATTACATAAATTTGTTAATAACAACAGAGCTTAAAAAGTCAGAATTTACATTATAATTCTTCAGACCCACAAAATCAACAATCTAAAGCAAGAAACATAAATTAAAAAATAATAATAATAAAAGAAAAATAAAAAGGGAAATGGAATGGAAGAAATGGGAAAGAGATTGACATATCAGATTAAACCCCAGCAGATCCAACCAGCTTCAAGCTTATCTACCAATTCGTTCTTTTCTTTTTTCACCTTTCTAATAATCTTCCTTTCTTTAGAGGAAACAAAGGTGGCAAAGCACTGCTTTTCACTTGAGTAGTGCAAATTGGAACATTAATCATTGGTCTAATTCTCATGCTAGCTGATCTTGTTCTCTCCAAACCTTTCTTTATCCTTTTCATATGCTTCTCTCTGCTTTGTTTTCCTTCATCTGCTGTATTTATATCAGCAAGTGAGCTCGAAGAAGACGAAGACGACGAAGAAGAAGAAGATGGTGATAAAGTCGACGAAGCGCGTTGCTTCTTCAACCTTAGTAACTCTTTCCATAGAACAGTGCACTTAGGTGGCCTCGGAGAAGGGTCATCATCAACAAACCAACTCATCCTATTATTCTCTTCTTTGTTATTATTAACCTCTTCTTCAACATCTTCTTCCTCATCATCTTTCATTCTGAGACTGATCTTGTTTAGCTTCTCTGCGTGCTGCATTTGCCAAAATGGAAGGAGTTTCCCTTCAAAGAAAAGCTCGTCTGCTGTCAACATGGTGTGGCTGCTCTCTTTGTTGTTTGAGAGGAATTCGAATTCTGCATTACGTGCTGCTTTTTCACCACCACGATCCTTTTCTTGCTCAAGCTGAGAGTTTGGACTAATAGAGATGAAGTTATTTTCATCTAGGAATTCAGCTGAGAAGGAAATTCTTGGACTAGTAATTGGTTCAATGGATCTAGATGTTCTTTGAACACTTTCTAGGGAGACCATATTTTTGGTTATGAGTGTGTTTGGATTGAGAGAAAGTTTGGGGAGAGGGAGCGAAGTGTGTTTGTGTGTTTGAGGAAAGTGCATGAGACTTGTGGCTTATAAAGGGGGAAGAAGATGCTTTAATATTTCCATAAAGTTTTTACCTTTTCTTTTTTTTTTTTTTTGGGTCTTTTTCTTTTGTTGTTGATAGTTAAAATGTTTGGACGGTGTGATTATAAAAACTATGTGGTCTGGGCAAGCTGAAACAAGAAGGCCAAGGTTTGGTTTAGAATATATGAGTAATCACATGGACAACCCGGGAACTAAGTGACAAAAAGGTTTTTTTTACCATAATTTTGCATGCCATTCTAGCTTCTTTTTTCTTTCTTGTTCTTTCAATTTAGCCAAATCTTTTTTAGTCTTTTTTCTTCTTTCTTTTAATTTCTTTGTAAATCTTTTTGTTCGTAATAGCAATGAACAGGAAACTTATTCTAAAACTAATTATTACTACTTATGTGCTCAACTTGGGAAAATTGAATTTTGAGAAACTGAGAGAAAGTTTATAAATACAATAAAAATAGAAAATATAGGAAAAAATTTTGAAAACTTTTTTTGTTCTATGAAAATTTCTGACAGTTTCTTTTTCTTTTTTTCTTTTTTGGATTGAATATGTCTGACAGTTTCTTAATTACATGAAAACTTTGACAGAAAATCTGTTGCTTTTAAGAGACAAAGGAAAACGATGGTGGGATTAAAGAATAATTAAACTGGCCAGGCTTATCTTAGTATATAGCTGAGTGGGAATTAATAATTAAAATTTTTTTGGATGAGTCAAAGAAAGAGAAGCACTGTTAGTTTGACGCCCCTTCCCTACAGGGCTTATAACATGGGAAGGGTCCCAAGCATGTGGTCACATGAGGGTAATTTCAAGCCATGTGAGAGCTGAATCAAAGATACATAGGACGCAATCTTTAAAATACCCAAATTAGCCTTTGAAGAGCTTGACTATTTATGGTTCTTGGGCTTGAAAATTTTCATCTGGGTATGGGTGTTTTTGTCAATTTGGAGATTTCTAATGTGGTAGATATAATGTCCATTAACTTAAAAAGCTTCCATTAAGATTTGGGTAGCTCTTAATTTAATCAAAGACAGCTAATAAATATTAAGGTAAATCTTGTTATTATTATATCTAAGTGTGGGTTGAGATTTTGATGATTAATATAAAGCTACATAATGCAGAGTATTCTGTGGTCCTCCTCGGTTCTACGTATAATTAAATGTTCTGTGGGAGTCTTTGTTCTATGATTGAGGGAGACAATAATGTTTGGGTGTTTCAAAGTTGGAAATAAACAACAAAATCGAACATGTGAAAGTGATTCATAAATTAATCTAATTTAAAGCAATAAATTCCAATATAAGTGGTTCGAAACTAATATATACATAATATGCAAAATTATCATGGTAAAGATTTCAGATCTGTATATATATATATATATTAAACAGAGAATTTTCTGCTTTCATCGTTTTACCAAGTCCTTAAAGATAAGCAAAACTTCTAGCACACATAGAGAACGTCACTGTGATAAAACTGACTTTTGGCTGCAAAATTAACCTTTTGTTGCACATGAAAAGTCTCAGGGCCAAATTAATACTCATGGAAGAAGCAAGACAAGTGAAATTATTCTGCGGTAAATTAAGTTTGGGCTTTTGACACGAAAAGTTGTTGTGGCATGAGAAATGAGTAAGCTGTGTTTGAGTGAAAGAATTTTTTTATTTGTCATTATTTCACAACAAAAACTTGTTGTGGCCTGTAAATGGATAAGTTGCGTTGAGATATTAAACATATATAAATGATAACTACTTGTGAAAGAAGCAAAGCCTTATGAAATAATAAGTTGCGTGTTCAATATTCACCACAAAAGTATTTTGCCATTAGATGTGTTTTTGGTAGCAACAAATCTTTTCTTTAGAAGCATGGAAATGGAGCAAAATTAATGGGAGCTAATTGCATGATTGAAAGCTAGAGTACCAATTCAGAAAAAAAATTCTAGTTAGTGTCGTCTGCTAAATAAGAGTAAAAGACAAGAACTTAGATAGTACCTTCCCATCACTTATATGATCCATTTAATACTTTGTTACCATTGAGGTAAAAAATAGGACCACAAAATTTTGATGCTTTAGGCATTTAAAAGAAAGCAAGCTATAGATTGGTGGAGTAGTACATATTATACTAAAAATATTAGAAGGATTTTGATTGACTCGAGAAAAAGACTCCAAATCCAAAGCACAGTGGCTTAACTAAACTCTTTTTTAAAGTAGGGGACCAAAATATATAAATGTATAGGAGGTACTGTATTAAATTATGGTCTCTGCTCTCTCTGGAATTGTTGCATGCAAAGTCTAGCTGTTAATAATAATATCCATTTTAAATGCTATATCATTCACTACTGTACTGTGTAGCTGTTATTATGAGAGAGAGAAAAAGAGATTTTGACCAAGAACTTGTGTGGTATTTTAATCATGGAAAAGTTGGAGAAACTAAAGACAATTTGTCAGGCTGTAGATACAATACAAATAGTTGGCTGGAATTTGGAAATCACCTGGTTGGTTGGCCTTTCAAATTAATTATGCGGTTTTGTAAGTGATTGATTAATTAGTTGAGCTTTATATGTGTGTGTATACATATATATATATATATATATATATAGGAAGTCTCTTTCCAAAAAAAAATCTCAAATGAATTTTATCCAAAATAATGGTAAAGATGACGTTTTGTTAGAAAATTATTGTCTATTATATTTATAAAAAATGACAATTTTTTGAAAAACTATTATCTTTATCAAATTTCATCCAGAATTTTATATATGTTAGAATTATTTTATATAAATATATACAGTATTCTTTGAACCCGGTGTGTGTATCTGTACTTATAAATATATGTACTTATGAAGTCCTTTAGTTAGTAGGCAGTTTTATAATATAACATTCATACTGGAAATTATTTCCAAATTTTGTCTATACATTTTTTTTATACATGGAGATTATCTAGTGCTTATAAGCCCTATAAAAAAGTTAAAAAAATTACATGTTTTTATGAAAATTATTAATCTTTTAAAAAAGAAATGGTTGCTTTCTTCTTTGTATCTTTTTTTTTTCCCTTTTTCTTTATAATTGTTAAACCAAAATAATGAATTTCTTTATATTTTTGTTCATTTTTCATGATAGATTATAATTACATATTATTATTTTAAATAAATAAAAAAAGAAAATAGAAAGACTTTCATTTAAAATAGATCCCTGTGCAATACAGTGTTGATGTATACGGATTATTGGGTCGGCCAGGCTGCTGTGGCCAACTTGCTGTAAAGCGTGCGGGAGGCAGAGTTTTGGAAGAACTTGCAGATAGCTTTGGGCCTCGGCCTTAGGCTTACATAACAAACGACAAAATAGTCACCCAAGGGTAAAGCAAGTGGTATGAGCTCCCTATCACACCTGTTTGCAGGAATTATGATAGCTGATAGTAGGAATTGTGAGTTCGTCCCAGTAGTCCCGTTCAGCGTTTTGATGTTGATTTTACGTGTTTTTGTACACTATAGAAAAGAATAATTAGGATAACCGTGTGGTGTGATGATAGATTGGATAGTCTATAGATTCCTATTTGAATTGCAAAACCATGGCTATTAATGGTCATAGTTTCTAATTTTTTAGATCGATAATATTTATTAGGAAATCTATTTTTTTTATTTATCCAAAAAAATGACAAAATAGTTCTTTTTTTTTTTCAGGGATAAAAATAACTCAAAGCCAATCATATTTTAGGATTACATGCATGGAAGATGGATTCATTAAAGAATTTTTTTTTCTGAATTTTTTTAATAAATAAATATATTATCATATTGACCACCCATTTTTTCAAACATATAAAACAAATTTATACACTTATTGATAAAACCAAACGTGACTTGAAAAGTATAGATAGAGAACTTATGGTAGGCAGTGTATATAGATATTGTTTACGTGTTTGAGGAAAGAAACTTTCCCATCAAAATTAAGGGGGGAAAAAAAAAGTTGGTCGCAGCGTTTGTATCTTGTGAATACTGATAAAGTTTGGTGGATGTTAATTATGTTCCATTTTATTGATTGTAATATGGATGTAACCTTTTTACTAAATATATATAGAGCCAAAAAACTATGAATGAATATATTTTGTCGCATTTATTTTGTACAACGTATAACTAGGATTTCAAGCCACATAATGCATACGTTGCGTGATTTAATTGCTAATTTCTTGTAGTTTGACTTATACTTCTTAGTTATGGTGGGGTGGGGTTGAGTTTGGTCCTTATAAATTAACATGTATATATATATATATATATATATATATTTTTATTGGACAAAATCGGATAATTTAGGTTGCTTATCAATCGATTATGTGTAATTTCGAATAAAATATTTAGTGAATTATAAATAATCTACCTAAGCGGTTATATGTCGTACGATAAAAACGACTATATATATAAGAGAATGTTTTATTGGGCAACATTAAACAATTTATATTATTCAATTATTATTTGACTATATATAATCTAAAATAAAATATCTATATGTAAGAGCACTAATTGAGTAATATAAGAAATCCAATGTTACTTAAAAGAATATATATACCACTAACCTCCAAAAACAAAGTAGCTATGTATAAAGATTAAAGAGAAATATTGTAATTCATATTGATCGAACTTAGAAGCTTTTGTCATGTTACTGGAATAATTTCCTAAATCTTTCCCTTCTCATGTTACAGGAATAATTTCCTAAATCTTTCCCATCAAAGTTATATATACATTCATAGAGATTTGCTATAATAAATGCGTTTATTCTCCTCCGTAGTGTAAGCACTTAATATCTGGCAACATGTTGCAAAAGCCTCGATCAGATAACATGTTTGACTAGCATTAGGTGCCCTATACAGTAAAATTTTACTTATATATATACTGGAATTTTATATAATAAAAAATTTATAGAAAGGGATTATAAGGCATCTATGATTATCAAATTTACATGATCAGTATGATGGATGGTTGTATTTACAATTCCTTTTTATAAATTCCTTATTTTGTCAAACTCCACGTGTGTATATATATATATATATATATATATGTATATAGTGGTGGATTAATGCAACAATCAACAAGCTACGAACTTATTAATTAGGTTTTTTTTTTTTTTTCCCCTGCCTATTTTATTTTTTAATTTATTGAGGTTCATAAAATAAGAATGATATCTTAACACGTTACAAAAAGAAAAAATGAATAAAAAGACAACAAGAAAATTACAAAACCCATATAGAAAATATCTATATATGTTGCTTCCGAGAGATCTCCTAAAAACATATTAGACATTTATATTTACTATTTAGATCAAAAAACCAAATTGATATTGACAAGAAAGAAAATGACATCATTTGCTGGTATGCTTGTACAATGGCTTTTAGGGGACGGTCGACGACAGTTGAAAACATCTTCATAAGTTTCAAATCGATTTTCTTATTAAGCCACAAATAAATATATATATTTTCGTTAGAAAATAAAAATGCTATAATGTGGAGAAGAAAACAGTACTTCATAATCATGTCAAAGCTTGTTGATCGTAAACTTATTTATTAGTATATGCATGGTTGGTCGTAGACCATATTGTCTAATAACTTGGTTAGAATATCCTCTCATTTTTCAATTTGCATGGGGACAACAAATGGCTTGAAAGGAAAAAGAATAGTTTGTATGTCTTAAAATAATTAATTTTTATTTTTATTTTCAAAATAGAGCTAGATGATCACCTTAGCTTTCATGAGTAAAAATAATATAATTTTCTCCCCGGCATGTAAAATGAAAAAAGAGATGAAGTCCCTTGCCCTAAGTTATAACATATTTAAATGATATATGTGAGGCTTGACTAAAGCTAATAAATTAATACCGATCTCATAGACAACATAATTGAAGGTCTTTATAATATTAAAAAAAATAAAAAAATAAATGAAGGTCTTTATATCATCCTGGCACAGACAGTAGCAATCATGATTTTTATTTTTGGGTCCGCATCAAACAAAGTAAAAAAGCACATCAATTTCCAATGTTTTTAATATTATTCTTGTTATTAATTAAGGATGTAAAATATCAAAAAGATTTATATGTAATATTATATATTATATGTAAAATATCAAAAAGATTTATATGTAATATTATATATTTATATGTAAAATATCAAAAATATTGGATTTAACTATCCAGCAAGTTAATATCAAGTAATCCACAAAATTGCCAGGGGAACCAAGTCAAATATATTGATTTGTTAGTCCAACCCCCCATTTCAACTTTTGTAGCTTCGTTTCAGCAGCAACCTAACCCTAGGAGCCCTTTTTCTAAAATTGTTGTCACGTCCCAAATTATAATCATTGACAAAGCAAAACAAAGTATTATTTGATAAACAAAAGGAAAAGGTAAAAAGGAAAATAATAAACAAAGAAGCTGATTTAAAGGAAGATAAAGTTTCAAGTATATGAATGATTCTAATAAGGTCATTTTCTGTTTAAGATCACTTAACTAGTTTTGATTACATGTGGACACTTAACTTTGTCCACATATGGTGAGATGTGAATTCCACGATACCAGCAAATTAAGTTTGCACATCTCATAATTATTTAATTTTAATTATATTTCTTTAAAAAATATTATTTTCTCTTTTCGAAAATCTAATAAATAAGAACATTTTTAATGGATTTCATTATCTATGTGCACTTTTTTATCTTAAAAAGTTAATTTGAAAAAAAAAAATCCTCTTTATGTTGACTTTTGAATATAAAAAATGGATTTAATTTTTCAATTGTAAATAGCCAAGTACATTATTTATTTTAATATTATATTATTTTACTTTAATATATTATAAATTCTCATGCTATCATTATAATATTCAAAAGAGAATTTAGATAAAAATAAAGAGGAAATATAAACAAAGCAATAAATATTTATGAAATACAAGAAAAATAAAGAATATAAATAAAAATTATTGTTGGAAAATCCTTTAAAATTTCACTCTATTAAAAATATGCATTTCATTTTAAAGAGTTCTTTTGACAATCTTTAAAAGCATGGCATTTGGTTACTGGCATGTTTAAAATTTAACATTTATATAAACTCTTTAAAGTAAATTTCAATATCAATGTAAAACTTTAAAATTAATTCTCAAATAGCATATGCTAAAAAATGATATCAAATTATAAAAAATATTAAATGATTGTTGGTTCAACAAATGTTATTGTATTGAGATCTACTATCAAAATTGGTAATTGCATTTTTCACACCATTTTTTACATCAAAAATATAATTTGCCAAATTTTATAATATGCTATTGAAAAGGTAAAACACACTACATCTATGTCAAAATTTGATATTACAACGGTAAAATGAAATGCTATAGAAGATCTGTAAAAACTACAATTTTTATTTTTTTTTCCCACTTGGGTTTTTAACCCTTTTGAAAGTAGAAAGCTATTACAGAAAGCTACTACAAACAGATTATCAAAAACTTCTTTTAAGCTTCAAAAGCTCCTCATGTTTCAGAAGCAAACAGGATACCTAAGCCCCTCCATTTAGATAGATCCAGTGAATTGAAACGCATAAAATGGACTCAAAACCCGAAGTCCAAGTATACTTTTGGACAGCACTGAACGTGGCGTTTTTTTATTTTAACTCACATTGACCTTGCATCGCTATCTATTATCTGAACCCAAAAATAAAAGCATGACATTAATGGCTTCTCTGAGTCAGCGGAGAGAGAGAGAGAGAGAGAGAGAGAGGGTCCTGAAAATGTTGCTTTTTGAGTTGGAAATTGGTACTCTCTCTCTCTTTAGCACGTGCAAAAGCCTATCAACAGAGAAAGAAGGGAAGGAGGTAGAAGATGAAGAGGACCACGTCAAAGCAGTATGTGTGTTGAATGTGATGGGATATGAGCTGTCTGTCTCTGCATATCCCATGTGGAACACCCTTTTATTTTTTACACTTCCAAATTTGAAAAATTCATGTCAACCTTTTTTCTTTTTTTTTTTTTTTTTTTAAAAAAAAATCCTAACACTTCCCTTCTAAATGTTTCAAAGCCTAGTCTCTATCGCCTTCAACTTTATACCCCCTTCCCATAAAAATTGAATTGTTTGTCAAATCTTACTCTCTCTATACATCATTTTTATCTACTAAACATCATTGTATAGTTATCATATGATCACATACAAGCACTAATTGCCAAGTAAAAAATTATTTGCTTGGGAATGATTTATGAGCAATCACTTCTTTTTAAGGAAATAATTTTTGAAAAATCATCTAATTGTCGTTTGCTTTCATAATTATCAAATAAGTGATTTCTCTGGAATAAAATTATTAAAAATTACTTTTAGATTTTGTTTGTCAAGTTCCATAAAAAGTGATTTATCATTTTGTAGTGTTTTTATAACTCTAAGAATCACTTCTAAATACATCATATATAAGAGTTGTCATACCTCCAACAATATTTGTATCTTAAAATTATAATCGAGTGTCACTTATATATACAATTTTTTATATTACTACATTGTCCATGACATTGTTGGCAAGAGAATAAATATATATATATATTGCATTTCAATCCCATTTTATTATGTTAGAAAGTCTTTGAACATGTGTCAATTTGCCTCCCAAAAAAAACAGGGAAATTGAATAATGACCAAATTGTTTACGACTCTATTCTATAACATGATTTGGAATCTATCATTTTCTAACAGGAAAAAAAAATTAATAATCTATATATTTGATTGGATAATTTGAAATGACTAGACGCCTTTCTAAAGTGGGAGAAAAATAACACATTAATGTCTTTGATCCTCTTTTTGTTTGATAAGATCGATTGAGAGAAAACTAGCAGTTCCGTAGAAAGACCAGAGTGATTGCCGGTTTGAATTTTTTGTTTCTGACTGAAAAATCCCTTCGTTTTTGTTCCTTTCTTCCTTAAAGTCATCTCTAGCTTAATATATTATTATTACTTTTTTTTTTTGTTTTTTCCATTTCAGCTTATAAAAACAAAAGCATGATTGCTTTATATATATATGATTAAACTTCATCATATCAATAGCAAAAATATTAAAACAATACATCATTGTAATATTATCATGTTGCTAATATTTATTAGCATTGAGGACAAAAACGTACTGAAATATTCCATGTCCAATGAGTCCATTTACCAACGATAAGAAAAAGAAGACAGCTAAATGTTTATAACATTTTGGTCATGATTTCCTCTTATAATGTCAATCTTAAGAAATGACTATTTAGATTAGAGGATGATGAATTTTTTTATTTAAAAAAAAAAAAACAGTTTAGTTGGTAATGATAGTTAGTAATAATTTCTGATCCAGATTCAATTAGATTTGTTGTTAAGATTTTCTATCCAATTAAATGAAGATTTTTTAACATATATCCAATGATTTTTTTTTTTTGAAAATTAAATTTGGGATTATTTTAAACCGACATTTTAGAAGAGTATATATTTTGTTGATAAAGAGTTCCTGCAAAGTCACCGCCAAGGGTACACTGAACTGGGTCCTGTGGGGTCATTTTCCATATTTCAAAGAACGGCACGGACAATGTAAATACCTAAATTGATATTTTATATTCCATCCCCTAATATATTTGTGTGTGCCCTACCATTCAAACATTACAAGTTACACGTACGTTCATGGAAGCGGTGGCTCTTTGATCAAATAGCCCACAGTGAATGACTCTTTGGAATCTGCTGTATGTGTCCCCACTCTATCATTGCTGGACCCCGCTATCAGACTAGTTCGATTCGGAAAAAAAGTTGTGGATCAGCTGGTGATTTTCTCAACCCACCACCCAAAGAAGGACAAGTGTAGGGCTAGGATTGCGTCATAACAATCATATTTTGCCGTACTCGTACCGATGAATAATAGATTTGCCATGTGCATGTCCACTCGCACAATAATTCTCGTGCTGTTCACGCACCCCCGTGTCATAGTTGGTTTCGTCATTCTCGCCGTTTGGTTTCGTCATTCTTGTCATAGTTGATTTTTTAATTAGTAATTATTGAACGAATGAAAGAAAGAGGTGTATTCAATTTAAAATTTAAAATATTTTAAAAATTTAATATATTTGATTTATATTTTAAATAAATTTATATAAATTGAATAATATTTAATTTATATTTTGATAAATTTATTAAAATTGATGTGTTTAATTATAATTTTATATAATTCTTTTAAAATTTGATGATATTAAAAAAATTATTGATTTTAAAAAATTTAAAAATTTATGGATTTTAATAGATTTGAAAGAATTTTAACAGTAAAATTATGAAAAAAATTTGTTAATATAAAATACAATCTTAAATCCACAAATTTTGTTGGATTCTTATAAAATATTTATAAAGTCTGTAATAATCTATCAAATCCTTTAAAGTTTATAACTCATTTTAAATTTATCAAATTCTAAATTGAATATATCATCCTAAATTTAAAAATCTCTATTATATATATATATATACATGAAGTCTCATCATGTAAACCTATTTTTGGAAGCTGATTTTACAACCTTTTTTTTTTGCTAAGAGTTATTTAAATAGATATACATGTTAACACCAATTCAACCAAAGCGTTGCTTGAATTTGAGATTTCTTAATTATATATATGTGAAAATTTGCAAGTAAGCTAGAATATCTTATTATATGCGGATAATCTGATTATTCAAGTCTTCCATTGAAGTTATATCAATTTAAGATTTGATCACTATTTTAAAAAAGATTGACTATTTCATTTTTTTTTTTTCACAATTAGCTATCTGTTTTCCTTTTTTTTTTTTTTTGGGTTAAATTAGTTATCTGTTTTTACATCCATTGGATAGATACGCATGATATTGCGATAAGCATTTTTATTAAAGTTATTATTTAAATAAGAATAAGTGTTGAAATATCCAATCATGTTTTTTGCCTATAGCCCCCTTTAGCGATCAAACATTTTTTATATTTATCTATAATTCCATTTGTTTTAAGCTTTCTTCTAAAATCCAATTGTCCTGTCAATTTTGGTAAATTATTCGGCTTAAATTGAAGCTAAAGTTACAGCAAAAAATTTAGTCGAGGTGATTACTGACAATGGTGCTGTCGGAACTCTCATAAACATGAAGGAAGAGAGCGCAGACAACATTTACTATCCAAAAAAATATATAGAAGGTTCAGAGCTGCTTCCTCTTCCCATTTTTTGTAATTTACTGCTCACATTTAATACACCGGCTTAACCAATCACATTTCGTACCCTACTGAACCCTCCTTTAAGCTTTCATTCTCACATGGGCCGACTAAAATAACAACCCAAACAATTAATAAATTTAAAATATTTATTTCTAATTATAATTATAAAGTCAGAATTCAAATCCCTACTAAATCGAAAAAATAAAAATAAAAATTTTTCAATGCAGTGCTAAAATGACGGCAGGTCATCCCTTTTAGAGTCGTAGTTTTGTCCCATCCCCTGCCAAATGATTTTATACGTCTCTCAGAATTTCAATGAAAAGTGAAAACCGAAAAGAAAGATTAGAACCTAACAAAGAAAAGAGAAAGTAACAAAAAAAGGTTACAAATTCCAAGATTTAACATTCATTCACAGACTTCGATTCTCAGTTTCGATACCAAATCTAAATCAGTGTTCTACTACAACAACATCATAACCCACAAAAAGGAAAATAAAAAAAGGTCCTTTTTTTTTTTTTTTTTCCCTCTCTTAAAAACAAAACGTTAATTCCTCCTAGAAACAAACAAGGAGATAAAGACAGATACACAGAAATTTTTTAAAAATTAATTATTTTCAGTTAAAGTGAGTAAATTGTTTTTTAATTATTTTTTGGTTTTTTTTTTTTTTGTTTTCAAATCTCATTACTGACCGTAGCCTTAGAGCTCTGAATCAACGAGTTTTTGCAATGAGCAATTGCGCCTTGTATCGCACTCTGCAACTCTTCCATCGACGACGTGTCGTAATACATACCTCCTCCTGTTGCTTTAACACCACCGTTTCCATTCAACCCCGGCCGGCAAAGCACGCCGGAATGAGTCGGTGACGACCTCATCGACGACGGACAGCTCGACACGCAGCTACTTCTTCTTGGGTACTTCAGATTCCCTGAAAACGAATGAGAAAACCCACCAGTTCCTCCATTATTCTCTTTACTGTAACTCTTATTACCTGATGATAATAACTCTGTTCCTGCATTCGATCTCTCTGTTTTCTTAGAAACAGAGTAAACAGAGTAATTTACAGAGTTTTCCATTTTCTGTTTCTGAGATAGTTTCTCATACAACGGCTTCACTTTCTTGAAATACTTCCGTATCACTTCTTTAGCAGTGGAGCTCAATTTCTTCACCGACGACGACGACAACCCGGATATGTTATTATTATCCGAGTCTCTCTGTTTCGGATCCTTCTTGAAAACCGAAGAGAATCTGGACAAAGAAAAGTACTTGTTGCTCTTCTTGATCTGGGTTTGAAGATGAATATTGTTGGAGTTGTTGAGGCGTTTGAATTCGTCGTCCTCGGCGGCGACTGAGCTGGGTCTGGAAGAGTCGCAGGACTCGGCGGAGGCGGCGAGGAGGACAAGATCGCTGCTGAAGGAAGAGTGGGAGTCGTTAGAACTTCCGGTGGAGTCTCGGGAATCAACGGTGGTGGTGTCGGAGGAAGAGGAGGTGCTCGAGGAGGCTAAGAGGAGGGTTCGGACCATCGAAAGTCGAGATGAGAGGTGGAGAGGGAGGAGCTGGCCTTTGTAGAAGAGCTCGTCGGCGGGACAGAGTACGGTGGAGGATTTGCGTGGAGAGACTGAGATGGTGAACTCGAAGTCTGAGGATGAAGAGGAAGAGAATGAGTGGGATGGTGAAGATGGAAGTGTGTGGGATTTGGGAGTTTTGTTGTCTAATCTCCTACCCATGTCTTCTGGTTTTGCTTTGCTACATTATCTATCTCTGTGTCTCTCTTTGACTATCTCTCTCACTGCTCTTGCTCGGAGGTGTAGAAAAATGGTTTTTGAGTGTAAACTATAGAAAGGGATTCGTTGGAAGCCTTATATATATGAAATAAAAAATGACTTTCAGTAAAGTAATATTGTTTTAGGTAAAATTACATTTAGACCCTTTTATTGAATATATATGAAATAATATTTGAATGTTCTGTTG
Organism: Ziziphus jujuba; assembly: GCF_031755915.1. Lineage (NCBI taxonomy): Eukaryota > Viridiplantae > Streptophyta > Magnoliopsida > Rosales > Rhamnaceae > Ziziphus > Ziziphus jujuba. Next base: position 26,948,380 of record NC_083381.1, on the reverse strand, counting down.
CATTTTTTAAATCAAAATTCCTGTTTTTGATGGGAAAAATAAATATTTGAAATTGTAGAGATTGGCGTGTTCCTCCAATGGTGGATCCACTTGTACTGGCTAGACAATTAGCAAGTATGATTGAGCCTCTTATTCAAATAATTGTTGAACTTGAATCTCTATCTCTATTAGAATCAAAATTCTTTAATAATCTATTTATTCATTTAGGATTTTTAAATTAATTATATATGCTAGAAAATATAAATATTTATATGTGAAATTTGAAACTATATATTAAGTGTTGTTGAATTATTTATTTAGAAATTTTAAATTAATTATATATATTAGAAAATATAAATATTTATATATAAAATTTGAAACTATATATTAAGTGTTATTAAATTATCATTTATCTCAAAAGTTTAAACTGATGAAAAATAATTTTTTATTTTATTTTATAAATCTTACATGTATTTTTATTTTATTTTATAAAATTAAATTACTACTTATCTCAAAAGTTTAAATTAATATAAAATAAACTGTTATTTTATTTATAATTTTTCTTTAACAAGTATAAATAAGAATACATTTTTACATTACAACAAGAGAAAAAATAAATAAATATTAACACCCCTTTTATTTTCTCAATTTTGTAACAAGTATCTTTCATAGTTATGTAAATCCTATTAAGGTTACTTTTATGCAACGTGGTGTATTTTTTAACATACTTTTCCCCCAATTTTAACAAGTAATTTCAGTGTGAAAGTGTTACAAATATCTTTCAAATATCATTTACATTTTAATTACTTATATTTTTACATGAAAATGCGGTGAAAATATTAAAAGAAAATATGTAATACACAAAAGAGATGACACTAACGAAGTAAAATGCGAGAAGGGGGGTGTTTATGTTGCTTTTGAAAAACACACACACACTTAATGTAAAAATAACGTGGGTTCCCTTATAACAACAAAAGAAAGCCAAATTCAATGGAAGAATTTTCATTTTTGCATAAAAATATATATTATGAAAAATTGGAACAACAAAGAGGGCATTAACGTAACTTAACTCCCAAATCAATAAGGCACTCCACGCGCAATGGTTGGGCGTCCAAAACTAAAACCACGCGCCACCAGCGTTTGTGGTTCTTAATTCGTACGTCAAATAGCTGGCGTTCGTAACAGTTACTGGATCTGGTTTTTATGGAAGCCTCACATGGGAGTTTCAGAGCCTCTTCTCTCTCTGTCTCTCACGTTGTGTAGCATAGCAGTGGCCAATATGTAATAATGTAATAATACGAAATTACATATTAGTTAGGTGTCACATGCCTTAAACGTGAAAGTTGGGTTCGGATCATGGGCCACCTTTCCTCATGGACCGCTAGATCAACTTACCTTATAATAAAACTATATAATTAATTAATTAATTAATTACTATTATTATCTTCCTAATTACGTGCAAAAACAAAGGGGTTGCTCGTTGCTGTAATTAATGAATATGAGTTCACTGACTCACATTACAGGTGTTTCATTCATCAATCTATCATTATCTTTTTCTTGCTTTTGGTTAATTATGAGTTTGATGACCCCATTTCACAGCTGTTTTTAGCCTCTAATTGCTCTGTTGTGAATCATAATGATTATTCAGATTTGCAATTTATTTTAGTCCTTCTTTGCATAGAAATAGGTGCACACCTTTTTCTGATTTTTTAGTCGGAATTCTCAGTCCCTTTCTGATTCTTCTTCTTTTTCGTTATTTTTTCTTCTCTGTGTGAGAGATCTTTCTGATACAATGGTGGATCGAATGGTGGCCTAGATTTTGCATGTGGATCCGTGGCATGATCGTATTTTGCATTAAATAAGCTATGCTTTGCATGTCAATAAACCATATTTTAGCCTTTAAATTTGTGAATAAAGTCTTTTATACAGTTAAAGTCATTAATAACGTCCAACAATTAATAGAAAGTTGCATTTCAATTAAATCAAACACATTTATCTGATAGCTAGGTTAGATCCGTTTAATAGCTTGAATGGTTGTTTGGAATTGCCAAACAAATTAAAAATAGCATGGTTTGCCATACACTTTAATTAGAATATGAACCAACCTTAGTAAATGTTATTATTAATTAATCTCCATTAAAACATAATTATTGTTTATTTTAATATTTGTGTTTTAACGATTTTTAATTGGGACAAGAAAAACTATTTTCAAGAATCTTTTGATTAATTTGAGATTTTAAAAATAGTGAAAGTTAAGTAAGGATCTCACTTTCGATGAAATTGGACAGATGTCACGTAGTCAGGTGAGAGAGAAGAACCCGTGGGCGTGATACATGGGGATTTTTGCATTTTCCAAAACACGCATTAGGAAATATAATATTTAGTGATTAAATTGTACGGAAATCGATTATTCAGACCTAATAAAGACAATACCCAACCCTATGCAATTCTGAAAACTTTCTTGTTATATGAAGAATTGAAAACGAGTTGTCGCCAATAACCAGCCTCCATCTTACATAACATAATTTTTTGGATTTTTATAATATGAATTGGGTAATTTAATCATGCATAAAAATAATATCTTAATATTTATCTTGAACTTCTGCACTTATCTTCAAGATTACCTTTTGAAATTTGTAAAGGCTATAATTTATTAATTAATTAACCTTGAACCTATGTACATGGAAAGTCATTTACTTTAATTATGGATGTGGAATATATATCAAGCATTTCTTTAGGAACATAATATTTGGATTGATAAATTTTTGTAATTACTTTGTGAAAAACTCACATGCATGAAAGTAAATTAGCTTACTTAAATTTCCTCAAAAAAAAAAAAAAAAGAAACTCACTTAAGTTACCATTTAATTGGTTTAGAAACTGGCAATAGTGCGACTAGGAGAGAATATTCTCAAAATAAATAAATAGACATAGCTAATATCATTGGGTAGTTGAGAATAACTAAACTGTCGTTCTGATTATTATATCTTCTTTTTTCAGAAAATTCAAAAAGATCAATGACTGACCTTTTTTTTTTTTGTTTGTGAATCAATGATTGATTTATTGAAGGAGAAATTCTTGAGCTGCTGGAAGGTTTTTCAAAACACATAAAGCAGACAATGAAATAGATTAGTGCCAAATTGTTGACATTTTGGTTTCCCTAAAATATGAAAACCATGGATTTGTCCTTATTTACTGGAGGTGAAATGATGAGTGATGACTATTACCTTTGTTGATTATATCATAAGAAGTGGACAGCTTCATCATATTCTTTGGTGTCAATTTTCAAAGAAAGAAAAAATGCGCCTGAAGGAATGCATAAATTGCCACGTGTATATATATATATATATGGATAATGATCAAAGGGAAGCATTCAAGTTGGTGGGATTTCCATAAATGAGAATTATCCTTCATAATCTTCCAATTTTTAAATAAATTACGTTGTCTAATTCATCATATCTCAGAAGTCCAAAAAAAGAAAAGAAAAAAAAGAAAAAAGAAAAGAAATATCTCTAAACACCATTATTAACCAATATCACTGTTGATTTTTGATTTTTCATTAAGAACAACTTTATTTATACAATTTTCTACAGATTATTATTGATTGTTAGTTTATCTGTTAAAATACAATAAAAATAATTTATATATACTAATATACAATAAGAAAATAATATATATACCGATAGAATTAGATGATATATATAATTATATATCCTTTGTCTATACTATAAATGAGAAAGGCTGATGAGTTTTGATTTTTTTTTACTATTCAAAATGGTTAAAAAACGACTGCATCTTCTGTGTTTTGCATTTTGTTTTGTTTTGGATTTTTTTTAATTTTATTTACTATTAAGTTGCTGTCGTTTATAGTAAAGATACCCAAACCTACTCTTATGTCGTTTTCCTTTTAAAATGGTATGCTAAGGATATAATAGTAATTTTACATAAATTAGAAAACAATGGTGCAGTGTCAGAGAGTACAACGCTTTTGCCGAGAAGGTGTATCTGCGGTATGGGAAGGATTTTGTAAAGTTAACGGAGGGACGTACTAAGGTATGGGTTGTATTGATTCTTGCGATGGCGAAGGTGTATTTTGGCATTGTTTTGGTTTGCTCCTTAAGGTGTGAAGCTGAGACCTCAAGAAATTATCAGAGTTAAACTCGGATACAGTGATGAGGATGTCAAGAAGCAACAGAAACGAGGAGGAGGAGGAGAAAGAAAGGCCATACAAGAAGAACGTACTGACTTTTACTTCATTCTTCACGGCTAGAACCAGGGTAGCTTCAATTTTTTTTTTTTTTAATTTTTCACTTAATATATGAACCCTTTGGTCTCTGTCTTTAAAGAAACTCCATATCTCTTTTTCTTTTTCTTTCTCTGTATTCTCTGTTCTAGCTTCTCATCGAATCCTCATCCCCACCACACAAAAGGGGGAAAAAAAAAAAAGAAAACGAAAAAGAAAATTTCTTCCCTGAACAAGCTCTAGGGGATAGATTTGATGAAACTGTATATCCTTTGTGTATATTATAAATGAGAAGTGCTGACAAGTTTTGGTCTTTTTTTACTATTCAAAATATATTATATAAATATGAGTGGTAGGAAATCGCTTTAACGCTTTCCCTTCCTCGACTCCGTGTGAGCTCCTCTTGGCCATTGTCGAGCACAGTGAGCGTATACTCGAATCGGTAGCCCTGATTAAAGAAGAATAGCTCCATAAATCTCCTCTTAGATTTTATTGGAGAACAGAACAACAATAGGTATGGTCTCTCCTTCTCCTCCGCTTTTCCCTCTTCCTTCTTTTATGTTTCTTCGATTTTAAACTTATTTATATTCATTTCTTTCTTTTATTTCTTGGTCCTTTTTTTTTTTTTTCCTCCTAAGAACCGGCAAGCCTTGATGATTTTACAAAGAAAATAATAATAATAATAATAATAATAATAATAACTTAAAAAAAAAAAAGTGGCAGAGTCACAGAATAGAGAGGAAGAGGGTTGTGACTTGGAAGAGAGATTTTGTAGAGCGTATCAATTAGAAATCCCTGGTCTTGGCCGGGAGCGATTTAGATCTCTGGCATTTTGAATTCCATTTTATACTTTTTATCCAAAAACAATCCAAGCCATGTCACAGGAGAGACCCAGAAGAGGCACTCTTCCTCCTGCTCAAGAGGTACACCAACCTTCTACAATTAATTTCTCTTCCTCAAATTAACGTTTCAGTTTTTGTATTTGGTTCCCGAGAAAACTAAAAAACTAAAATATCTCATTTTATGTTTTTGTGGGATGGGGCTAAAGTTTTTATTTTTAATTTTTTTTTGTTTTTTTTGCAAGCCAAATATCGAGTGAAACAAAAATTTATGGAGTTTTTTATTTTGCTTACTAAACTATAAATGAAAATTTCTAAAATTATAAATATGCTGAATTTCTTCCCCTCCCCCCAGATATTTGATAGCTGTTAAATGGTGCGTGGTTTTTACATTGGATTTGGTTAGTCGTTAAATGGAACATGCTTAAATCCTTATGGATGATGGCGGAAAAATGATCAAGTAAGCTGCTTTTGGTTTATGGGATATCAAAGTAACACACAAAATGGCTCATTTTGTTATTTTTCTTTGTTTTGTGTTGCAATTCTTAAACACGATCTCTGTTTAAGTTTGATTTTTGAGTTTCAAAGAATGATGATTAATTTCAATTATTAATTTTTGTGGATTTCAATCATTATGGCAACTAAATATCCGAAAATACTCAAAAGACAGTGGAGTTTTTCTTGCAACAAATCTCGTTATTTTGGCTAGCAAGCATGATCCTCAATCATAATGTAGCCCGTTTTTGCTTTTAAATGCAGCATATTGACAAATGAGCAAAATTTGTAGAATGGGGTAATTGCTATGGGTCTCAACAAATGTACAAATCGATCGGTGCAAGGTATAATCATTTCTTCTTTCTGTTTTATTGTTGTCCTGTTCATTTAGATCAAAACTTTATCTTATGTTTCACACCTGTGATGAAAAATATAATTCCATTGATTATAAATTCGTCATGCATAATTAATTAGTGTGTTTTTAATGGGGAAATAAACCCAATAGTTGTTACTTACCAGCATAGATGTAGATGAATTAGTCTGTCCTTATGATTTCATAATGGTCATTTTTCTTTTATGTAACAAGCTATCTTTATTATTAATTCACGTATACACCACTGATGAAATTCATGCATGCTTTATTGCAGATATGCATCTGCATAGAGGTATTCTAAAGCATTGGATATCCTTCAGGCAGGTGCATGCATTCAGCTGGAAAATGGGCAGGTCATACAATTATGAACACTTGAATATTTGCATAATAATTATGAACACTTGAATATTTGCATAATATCTTCCCTTCATTTAGATATAATTTTATGCCATTTGAGCACATCCATTGCAAGTATCTAGGATAGGGCTTGCAATTTGATAAATTGGATTGAGTTTTAGCCTACTGTTCAACCATTAGGTCCATGTCTATCCTCGTTAACATGTGTGTCTTCATCCATCTGACTTATTATATGTGAACCTTATTTCATTTTTTTTTTCCTTTTTTTTTAAATTATAATATATCTATAGTTGAGATAAGTGAAGCTGAGGCTCTTTATGATCTGTACATCTTGGAGCATATCATAACAAAGGAAAAGTTCCTTATGATGATGAAATGCTTGGTCAGTTTTTAACTTGTGATGTAGCATTATATGCTTATCAATTTTCTCTTGGTTGGTTCTTACCTTTCACTATTATGATAAATACTTGTTTTGAGTTTCCCTTGATGGTTATAATTACTTTGTTTCATCTTATGCTATATATTATGAAGTCTTCTAATATGAAAGAAACTACATCACATGATTATATGGCGATTTATGGTTTTTGGTCTATTTAACATTTATATTGTTGTCTTTCTTGGTAATTATGATAAAATATTTTTCTTAGATCGTACCAGAAAAATTTATGAGAAGTTTCCTAAGATTCCTATTGCGGCACTAAATTTAACTGAAGATCAGGACATCCAACAACTTTCTGAAGCAATTGGGGCCTGCAAAAACATGTGTAGAGGGCTGCTCATCATTTTTAAAAGCTGCTATTAAGTGAGACAATATGCCATTAACATGCCCCTTTGTCACAATAAACTTCTTTGCCTGGAAGTAATGGTTTGGAAAGGATACATGTGAAAAATAATCTCTAGGATATTTATCCTAGGAAGAAGGAAAAAGCAAAAGAAAAATTAACGGGCGTTTTAATAAATTTATGATATATTATTTTATATTATTTGTTGAAAATTATTTTAAATAAAAAGTATTTTGCTTTATCTTGTGGATCAAATATTTAATATCCATATAAAGTAATTTTTTTTTGTTTTTAGAGGTGTGAATATATATATATATATATATATATATAAACACACACATATATATATATATATACACATATGGTTAACACTTTTACATATCAATACACATGCAAAGCACGTGCGCCAAACCTAGTATATATATATACACTTTGGTAAAAAAAGGAAAAAAAAAAAAAAAAGAAAAACAGAAAGAAAGAAAGAAATAAGATGTACATGGTTCTTTATTGTAGTGCACCTTATGGGAGTACTGGAAAAGAAATTGGGCCACGAAGAGGAAGTCCAGGAAGATTAAACAGACATGGGTAATTTGATTTTAGCCCAAAAAGACAAGCCTGGACCACAGAACAGGTCCAATCGAAGCCCACGTATACTGGACTTGGTCTTGACGTCATAGAATATAGTCGTTGCGTCAGGTGGCGTACTGCGCATAGGACGCGTACGGCGCACCGTAGACAAAATAAAGAAAATAAAAAAAAATATAAAAGCAGGTGGAAACGTGTATTGGGTTTGGTTGGCTTGGCTTGTCACCGTTAACCATTTCATATTTACGCATTTTTTTCTTTTGCCTTCATCCTTCTCTCTCTCTCGCCTGCTTTTTCTTTTTTATTTTTTGTTCCATCGCCTCCTTTACGCTTTGTTTCTCTCTGCAAACCCTAATTTTCTCAATTCCATTCACATCCACTGCGTTCTGGATCTCTTTCGCTGCTGACAGAGGTAGACTTGCTTCTGGTTTTTGCGATTTGCGATTGTTAATATCGTAAAAGTCGATCATTCAATTTTAATACCAATCCTGATGCGTGCTCCATTTTTTTTTCACTATTTTAATTCAAAGATTGTTACTTTTTTTTTTTTGGGTAGAATTATCCCTTTTTTCTGGTCTAGAATTCGGGTTCAAGAGATAATTAGATCTAAATATTGTCTAACTTTGAGATTCCACGTCTGTTTGTGTTTGCGTGGTTGAATATTCGCAGATAATACCTCATCGGTGGTGATCATTAAGCTATTGTTAATCTATCCTAGCATTTATTAGTTTGTGGAATGAATTGAAAAACAAAAAGAAATGGATTTTAAGAAATAAAAGCATGTACAAATTTTGAAGTTTGGTTCTTTATCTACAAACACAAGTTTTGTATGATTTATTTCGTCCAAACTGACATGGAGTCAATCGTCGCCATACAATTTGGTCCCTTGATATGTAGTTGACATCAGATGCTCTATATGTTTGGAGAATAAGTCAGATAGTTCTTAGTTGTATCCACATGGAGGCAACATATATCTTAATGAGATTATTGGTTGTTGCCTTTGTTCTCATTAGCTTTGGTTATTTCAAGGCCAAATTTATATGGTTACCCAGTTGAATGAGGAAATTATAATAAGTGCATGAATTTCTGATGTTTTTCAGTTTCTTTGTGATAAAAAGAAACTTTAGTAGTTTTCAAGGCGGTGGTCTTCCACACATTGGCCGGCTTTTATGACATCAGACAGATTTAGATGGACAAGTAGTTTTAATAGCTGATTGGTTTTTCTCAGATTCTTCGGAGTGCAATCACTATATGGTAGGAAAAATTAGGATTCAAGTAATTTGAAAACATTAAGTTAGTGGTAAAGGTTTCTGTTTACTGCATATTAACTGTTAAGGATAAAATTATTTATTTTCTAAAAATTATTACTGCTCGCTGTAATTTATTTATTTTCTTTGGTATTTTAAAAATTTTAAGCAGGAAAAATGTCATTTGAACATAACTTCCGATCACAAGGGAGCACAGTGCATGATGGTTACTGGTCTTCATTATCTAGGAACAATTTCAGCTACAACAACAGGAATAGAAGCAGGACAAATAATCATATGAGGGGATTTAATGGTTCTTATGAATACTCTGGCAGATACAGGGAGCATATAAATAATTCAAATTATGTTAGACCTGATAATGGACCATCTTGGAAGAGGAGAAAATTTTCTGCTTCTACTTGGGGGGATAGTGGGAGGCACTATTATCCACCCAATGCATATGAATATGCACCTTCTACCTGCAATGATTCTATCCCTCCTACCAGAATTAATGCCGATGTGTCGACATCGACTTCTTGTAAACGTGATCGCTCCAAGTTGGATGATGAAGAGCCTGTTTTTCTGTCAAGGGATGAGATCGAGAGACACTCTCCATCAAGGAAAGATGGTATTGATTCAATGCGTGAAACACATTTGCGATACTCGTATTGTGCCTTCCTTCAGAATCTTGGCTTGCGTCTTGAGCTGTAAGTGTCCCATCTTTCTATTTTGGTTATTTGTTTCCATTAGGAATTAGGAATATGTATTTGTCTAAGGATTTCATTATTGACTTTGATATTTAAAGATTTTCTCATTTGGTTATGTATCTTGCAGGCCGCAAACAACCATCGGCACTGCCATGGTTCTCTGTCATCGGTTCTTTGTTAGACGTTCACATGCTTGCCATGATAGATTTGTGAGTTATTCTTGTTATGCTTAAATTGGCACCATAGAAGTTAGAAATATTTCATGAGTAGATTGGGTGTCTTTTTTATGTTAAACTTTTTTGGCAGTAACAAAGTATGTTTCTTGAGTTCATCCTGCTGATAATGAGAAGTTTATATTATTACTGATTCATCTCCTCCTGCAGTTGATTGCTACCGCTGCCCTTTTTCTTGCTTCAAAATCAGAGGAGACCCCACGCCCTTTAAATAATATGTTGAGAGCATCTTGTGAAATTTCCCACAAGCAGGATATGACCTTATTGTCTTATCTTCTCCCTATTGTAAGTAGCCTCTCTACTTCCTTTTTTTATTTATTTATTATTTTTTATTATTTTTATTTTTTAAATTAACATAACTCCCTTGCTCAATCTGTCTGAATCAGATCACAAAAGGACCTTTTTTTTAGTTTGAATTTGAATACTATGTTCATTAGATTCCATGGTCAACATAATAACCGAATTGCTGTTTTGGCATCAGTTGGTTTTAAATTTCAGGAAGGGCTGTCTCCTATATGAAGTTTTAGTTCATATTTAGTGATGTTTGACAGCTCAAGTATAACTCAAAATTATTGAGATTGCATAAGATTTTTTAAAATTATTGTTATTATTATTATTATTTTTATTTTTTTCCACTACAACTATCTTCAGATATGTGAATCATTGTCAAAAAACAAAGTTAAGGTTTCCACACTGATATATTTTCTGGTTATACACATGCAGGACTGGTTTGAGCAGTATAGGGAGCGGGTGATCGAGGCTGAGCAAATGATACTAACTACTCTAAACTTTGAACTAAATGTGCAGCATCCATATGCGGCACTTACATCGGTTCTTAATAAATTAGGTTTTTCACAAAGTATTTTGGTGACCCTGGCGTTAAACTTGGTCAGCGAAGGGTTAGTTCATTTCCTTTTTCTTTGTTTTTTGCCAATTAACTTGCATTATGGTGAGTGTATTTGTTATTGTTTGTTTAATTATTTATATGCAATGTAATATATGCATAAGAAGTACCTTAGCTTATTGTGAGGGTGAAATGGATCAGCTCATTTTAAACTTAACTAGATGCAATGTACCATGAATGTGACTGGCTTTGTATTTATCAAGAATTTGTGATTCTCCGCCCTCTTCAGGTACTTTTTGTTAAGTAGACTTGGACTCTGTAGCTGTGTCCTTTCAGAGTAGGTTTAAAGAGAATTAGGATTATCACCATGGGTGTTAGTTTCTCAACGGAATGCAGATTGTTGGGATTTGGATGTGGCTAGGCCTTGGAAGGAGCAAATGCTGGTTTTCCTTCTTGTTTGTGTCATTAACTTTGTGTTTTCTTCTTCAGAGCAACTACTATGTGTGGTCATTATGGGATATTGATTCTTTTGGCATGCATATAATTGCAGGATCTACACAAGATTAGCGTGCTGGCCTGTTTGATATTCTTAGCTGGCGGATTGATATGCTGTTCTTGGAAAGTTATTGTTTTTTGCATCTGAAGTGAACTGCCGTTATATAGTGGATAATTTTACTATCAATTTAATCCATCAAGTTGATTATTGGCTATTGAAATATAACCAAAAGACTTCAACTCATTTTTCTGTTATCTGACTTTTTTTGGTGTGCCTTTCTTTGTCATAAACCTCTAGAGTTCTTTCAAGCATCAAATTTATTGGCCATGGCTGTCTGTGCATTTGGTTTTGGATTTTTGGGAAACCATTCTCTAGGCAAGGGTGTTTTTTTTTTTTTTTTTTTTTTTTTTTTGATATAATCTGTCCTTCCTATGTTCAAACTATTTTGTAGGAAACGCCTATGATTCTGCTGGCTATGGAATGTGGAACATGGTAATTAGTTAGGGGTAGCTTCTAGTTTAGCAAACGATCTGGCTGAGTCATAAAGTTTTTGGTGGTCAGATTTGCCTTTGTCTCTGACTTTTTCTTTTTCTTTTTTATTATTATTTTTTTCATCTACTATAAGTTCTATGTCAAAACCGGATGTACACTGGTTTTGCACTCCTGGACATTTAATGCTTTTTTTTATTTTTTATTTATTTTTGGTAACATCAGGGTTTTACTTTGATTTCAGTTACAAGTTACAACCAATTAGGCTATTGTCAGCATAAGTATTGTACATGGTGTTTCGAGTTTTGTCATTGGAGTATGGTGGACTCTGCTCAGTTGTGCTATATAATAATTTTTATGAAAAAAATTTCAGTTTTTGGTAAAGATAATGTATGTGGTAGAAAGGTGAATGAAAGCTTAGCCAGTGCTGTTACAGCAAAATGGGAAGAGTTAGGAGGTGAAGTTTTGCATAATAGTAGAAATTTAAAAAAGAGAATTTTTTTTCTTAATGCTAAAATGAAATATTTATTGATTTCCTATACGGCCATCTTGATTTGTCAGCCAAGCTTACTTTTTCTTAACAAGGAAAATGGCATGTCAAAGAGGAAATTAATATACTTCTCCCAGATATTTGATATTCTCCATATTCTCAAAACCCTTATTATCAATTTGGTTATCCTGCTATCACCACTACACCATATTTTGTACTGTTGCTATTACTATTGTTATTACCATTATTGTTGCTATAAATATCATTGTCATCTCCAACACCACCATCATCACCATACTTATCATAATTGTTATTATTTTTTATTAATACTTCTATTTCGATACTGTAATATATATATATATATATATATATATATATATGTCTATATATGTATAGATTTTAAATTTTACCTGCACATGCAGATAGACAAGTAAATTATATAAATTTTGAGCAAAGAATATTAGTATTAGTATAAATAACATTATAAACTTAAGGACCATTTTTCTGGAAGCTACTTTGACTGTTGATATTATATTTGCTTATATCTGTAATAAAAGTCTACTATATGTCCTTACTGGTCACTTCTGCAATTTTCTAAGCAGGGGCAAAAGGTCTCCCAAGCTATGTTCAAGTTATTGGCAATATGTATACTACCCCCTTCTACCCTTGCACTCAAAAACATCAAAATTGAGTCTATTCCTGATAGCAACCGATTTTACTTGAGTTCTGTTATTAAGATGCTCCTAACAGCATGTATTATTAATGCTCTTTTGTTTTTGTCCAGCGGCTCATGTTGCCTTCCTCTCTCCTTTAATCGGTTTAACTAGGAGTTGAAAAACCTTTTCATTTTGCACTTTCATAGCATGAATTGCATCTTGCTCTCTCTCTCTCGCTCTCTTTTTCTTTTTTATGAAGTTATTTTCCCTAAAGAAAAAAATAAATAAATAAAAAATTGCAGTTTTGTATAAGTACTTACCCTGGTAAACGAGAGCCAAGAATAGTGTTGGGATGAAGCAGTTTGGTTTGTCTATACTCCATATGTATATATGTTAGGAACAGTAGGCCAAATTTCCTCTTCATAGAGGCAACTCTCTTGCACTCACCATTGAACTTTCATGCTTGCTCAATGAGCATGGAAGCGTGTGTTTTGAGAAGCTTGATCAGATTCAGTCATTTAGCAGAAGATAGTGGGTTAGCTTTGAGAAGTTTGATTGTTGCAATATGTTGCTGTATCTACTACTTTGTCATGTGAACTGCATATGTTTCTGGAGTAAAATGTCACTGCAGCAGAATTGGGCCTGGGAGTATGGTGTGTTCTCTAGATGGTTATATGTATGATATAGTTTTGGTACTCTATCAGCATCCTGCAGAGATTGTTGGAATATATTCTTCCTGAGTTGCTGCATTTTTAGTTGGTAAGAAGAAAATGACTTTACTTTTTTTCTCTTGAATCAATGCCTGTTGTTTCTGACATCCTGCTTTTAATTTTTAATGCTGTATGTTTATTCTGGTACTTTTGTAGCTGAATTGCTTTGCATCAATGTGGAAATATATATTCTAAGTTGTACGACACATTTCCTGTTCTAACTGGTGTTCCACCAGATGGTTTGGTTTGATTTGACTCTCTCTCTGCTTCCTGAGCAACGGTGGTTTTATTTCTCTTTCACCCTCTAAAAGTTGATGGTGTTTTTGATTTTTTTTTTTAGGCTTCGGAGTTCGCTGTGGCTTCAGTTCAAGCCACATCATATTGCTGCTGGAGCTGCTTGCCTAGCTGCTAAATTCCTAAATTTGGATCTTTCATCCTATCAGAATATCTGGCAAGAATTCCAAACAACACCAGCAATTATGCAAGGTAATTTGAAAAAATTTTCTGAAAGATAATTGAAAAACAATATTGGATTCAGATAGTGGTATGGTATGCATGCAGTGATTAAACTTCATACTTATAACTGTGACACGTACGTGGATACATAGTACAATGTTTTGCAAACATGCAATTTTCATTGTCTGAGAAGAACATGCAATTTTCATTGTCATATGTTGGCTCTCTCTTTCTGGAACTCATAATTGTTCAAGGGAATTAAAAAACGGCTTATAGAATAACCATTTGTTTTCCAATTTGGTTATGGTAGATTAAAACTTATATAGGAGTTTTTTACAAGCTATTCTCACTGAAAAAAGAGTTTTTTATCAGCTTGTTATATATGTGAGGTGTGAACAGAGTCTATTACTCTCTCTCCTTTCTCACTCTGTGGAATAAGTATTGTGTTAGTATATGTTTCAATTTTGTCCTTCATTGTATGTCAGCTAGGGTTTAATCTTTCTTTTCAATTCTTTGCTTCTTGATAAAAAAATTATTTCACTGTTAATGCAGATGTGACGCAGCAATTGATGGAGCTTTTTTAGAAGGATAATAGAACAGGATCGGATCAGGCCGGACCAACTTTATGTGTCCCAAGGCTGATAAAAGAAAACAAAAGAAAAAAAGAAAAAGAAGATAGGGACTTTTAATTAAAAAGCAATTTTATATAAATAATAGTAATTGATGTATGTTTACACTGCACTTCGTTTTCGTTTTTTCTTTTTCTTTCCTTCGAATATAATGAGGATGTTTGGCTTGCATAAGGCCTAAACGAATGTCAAGAGCATAATCATTTTTTATGAAGCGAAGTTGATATCTGATATTTTGTTGATAATCTATGTTTATATATATTTTTAGTATATATTATTATTTACACAAGTGAAGAACACAATAAAATGAATGTGCTTAACTATTGACTAATTCAGTGATAAAAAAAAATAAAAAATTAAGAGTAAGAAAATTGTTATCCAAGTGAGTAATTTTAGATATTAAATCAGAAACAGATGGATAAAGACCCTAAGGTTAATGAGACATTAAAGTTTTCTTATATCTTCTAATTTGTATGTGTTGCTTGGTAATATGGATGGTTTTTAATATCTCTCTTTTATTTTCTTTTATGAAACTGTGTGTAATTTAATTATGTTTTAAGTGTTAGTTAATAGTTATAATTTTAGACATCTTAAACAAATGTAGCTTGAAATTTTGTTCATTTTGATATTTATTTATCTATTTATTTTTTTGTTAACTTTGTAATTAGCACGGATACGTAACATTATTTTAAATTTATGTTATATAAGGCTTTTTGGGTAGAAAGACAATGTGATTTGTTTGAAATAAATACGTTAGTAATTATAACATTGAAATGGTAAACAATGTTATTTTATTTATTTATTTTGCAAATAAATTGTAACACTATTGAGACAAAAGAAATCACTTTACATTAAATAATTGCTTACTAAGTTCCATTCAGTATTTTGTGGAAAAAGAACGAAAATGTGAACACTCATAAAAATGATTAATTTCGATGCAATAAATACAATTTGCCTGCTTCCGCCAAAAAAATAATAATACTAATAATAAATAAATAAATATATATAAATTTTGCCTGGTGTGTACGCAACAAGATAAAGTTAATATAAAGAACAATCCAATGCAACCACCATCCTTATTGTTCAAATTTGACCATCATGATCAAATTCAAACCCCATTTTGCAGAAATCAAATATGTTTTTTTTGGGGCAAAAGTTTTAATTAATGCAGAAGTTTTGACTTTATTTATTTATTTATTTTTTTGGGTTGGGATTACACAGGGATTTTGACCTTGAAAAAATAAAATAGAAAAAAATCCCAAACAAGAAAATAAACGTAAGAAAAATAAGAAAAATAAGGTGGAGAAAACGAAAAACCCGTGTAGCTAGGAATTCGGTTCAAGAGCCGGTACACGGCGGCGGATATTTGTACAGAGTCAGCGTGTATATAAAGACGGAAAAACGGTCTTCTTATACTGTAAGAAAAAATGGAAAAATGGCTACGAAAATATATATATATATATATCAAATAGTTTCCATATATATTCTCTTTCACACTTTTGCTTCCAAATATTTCCAAACATAAAAATCTAACAAATTTATATTATATATATATATATGTAAAACTGAAACTTATCCCATTCGTAATCGTATATGCCAATTCATCCATCATATCATCATCACCATCATCATCTTCAGCTTTGTAATGTGTGCCTCTTACTTTCTTTCTAATCTATTCCATTTTCTGTCGTATATTCCTGAGAAACAAACACTCATTCACAAATTAAACCGTGAGAGAAGCTAGATCACAGTGAAAGAAGGACGAATACGAGGAGAGAGAGAGAGAGAGGAGAGAGTTTTTTTCTTTTGCTTCGAGCCTATAGCTTCCATGGATTCCAAGGTAGCTCAGCGTCGCCTTAAAGTTATTCACAGCCACTTCATCACCGCCGATGACTCTCCCTCACTTCTTGGACCTAATCCTACTGCCGGCGAGTTCGTCTCTGGTATGAACTCTCTTTATTTGTCTATATGTGTAATATAGTATAGCACTAGTTTTTTGTTTTTCCGGATCGCATTTGCTTATGGGAGTTCCTTTATATATAGATTAGTATATAGGAGGCCTTGGTGATAGTGGAATTTAAAGGTGTTGGTATTTGTCATGTGGATTTAGATTCTCCATTTTTCTATTGGTTATAAATTTTTGAAGTTCGCCTTTTTTTTTTATTCCATTTATCTTTCACCTTGTCTACTTTCGATTGCGACAACAGGGCCTTGATTTTGGCCCCAGTGAACGTGGAAAGTGGTAATAAGAATCCAACGGGGAAACAAAAAACTTCGGTTCTGTATTACTTTTTTGAGTAGGCATTCGAACTTTTTTGTGATTTGGGAATGGAGTTGACCTTATTGTGGTTGTAGATTGAACTGGATTTTTGTTTTTTCATTTTTTTTTTTTGGGGGATGGAAGTGGGAGCATAGCCACTTAGAAAAAGGGTGGAAAAGAGCATGTGGCGTTTCTAGTCGTTCTTTCTGGTATTGAATTAGCTTTTTTTCCGATTACTGTATTTCTTTCCAGTACTTGTTTGGTGGGGGCCCCAACACTTTAGAATGGTATTTCGGTCGTAGTCATTTATCCCATCCGCAAAGATATATGGAACTTCATTATTCCTTGCTGGTTTAATATGAATGCTGTTTATTTATTTATATTTTTTAGGTTTGGCTTTTGCCTTATAAAACCCAGACAACTTTAGCCTTTTGCCATGCCAATGAAATTAATGCAATTGTCTTTCACCTAGAGCATCTTGTTGACGTATTTAGTGTGCTTCATGGGTTTTTTTCTTTTGGTTATACATATATATATATATATATATATGTGGAATTGAAGCTGCTCCTGATAAGTTCTTCATCTCTCTCTCTCTCTCTCTCTCTCTAACTTGACTTGGTTAGCTGACCCATGGTACTTGAATATTGTGGATATCAACTTTCAGTAGAACTTGGTTAAATAAAAATAAAGTCAATTACTGCTGGGAGAAAGATATGTAAAATGTAAATCATCAGCATGGGATGTGTCAGGGAAGTTATTGGGGACTGTTTCTTGAGACATATTTTAGCATATAGAAAGCTGAAAGAATATTGGGCTTTTGAGGTTGGATAGAGATGAATACTAGGTTTATAAATATATCTGAATTAACTTGCTCCGTGTTGGATCTAATTCATGTGTTGATGAGCTAAAGAGTGACGGTGATGTATTAGTGGAGTTTTGATATCTGTTTCATGTAAATGTTTCTTTTGATATCGTATATTAATATCGTCGATGCTGGTGTTAAATTCTCACAGAGCAAGGATACAGTGTTGTGCTTCCTGAGAAACTACAGACAGGAAAGTGGAACGTGTACAGGTACAGATTCCATTTTTCAACAATTTTCTTTCTTCATAAACCTTTGACTTCTTTAACGTATCTTTTCTCTTTGATGGAAGGTCTGCACGTTCTCCTTTGAAGCTTGTGAGTAGGTTTCCTGATCATCCCGAAATTGCTACACTACATGATAATTTTGTGTGAGCACCCTTCATTTTCTTTAGTAAATTACATTGAGTTTTATAAGCCCATAAATTCCTTTGTAGATTCCTGTTTCATATGCATAATATATAACTACTTCTGTAACAAATTAACTAAAAGATTGGCTAAATGGTATTTTGCAACTTTCTCAATATTAGGCATGCAGTTGATACTTTCCGAGATTATAAGTACCTTGGAACACGAATTCGGGTTGATGGAACAGTTGGAGAGTGAGTTCTTTTTCTAAAAATTTAGCTCCAAAGTTTTGTTTATTTATAAGTATTCCCTATCATTTGCATTTATCTTTCACCCTTCAAGGTACAAATGGATGACATATGGAGAAGCAGGTACTGCTCGGTCAGGGATAGGTTCTGGCCTAATGTATCATGGGATACCAAAGGTGAATTTTAATTCATAATTTTATGTTTGTGTATTTTGTATTTTAAATGTTTCTATTGTTGTTTCTTTTTCTAATTTCTTTAATTACAGGGATCTAGCATTGGGTTGTATTTTATCAACAGACCTGAGTGGCTCATTGTTGATCATGCATGCTCTGCATATTCCTACGTATCAGTTCCTTTATATGATACTCTTGGTTTGTGACTGGCCATGTAATAGTTATTTAATGTTTTGTTGTGGATTGTTCTAGCCCAATGATTTTAAAGTTAAATGTTTTCTTTGCAGGTCCAGATGCTGTCAAGTATATTGTAAATCATGCCGTTGTTCAAGCTATATTTTGTGTGCCTCAAACATTAAATACTGTGAGTGTAATTATCTTTTGAGGGTGTACATATGTATACACTATCTCACGAGTGCTTTTTTAGAATTGAGTTTTAGCAAATATTGAAGAAATCAGTTGGGAGTTGGTACAAGGTTCACACAAACAATATTTGAGAACTATGAGGTTCACGCGAACAATATTTGAGAACTAAACAATTGTAATTGAGAAAGTTGTTGCCAATTTTGTGTTTTATGGAAATTTGAAGATGTTAGTGACCAGCAGCAATTAGGTAATTTCATAGATTGACATGGAAACATGATCATAAGGTCTTTTTATTTATGCTGAACATAATTCTAATACTAATGACTTTTGAACATTATTTTGAATATTCTGCTAGGCCTTCTGGTTTCTTCAAGAGATGCATTTGCCATTCTTCTGTTTTATCTTATCTTCAAATGCTTTCATACTAGATTTCCTTCTTTGACATGTCTTATCACTTGGAATTTGCAGTTATTGAGCTTCTTGTCAGACATTCCAACTGTACATTTAATTGTGGTATGATATAAGTCTCTTGTCCTGAACTGAATTTTCAACTAGTGAAAAGGGTGGCAATGTTGTGTGCAGCTTGTTTCACTAGCTTTTTCATTTGCACTTTTTCATAGGTTGTTGGAGGGATAGACGACCAAATACCATCTCTTCCACCATCAACAGGAGTTAAGGTTGTAACATACTCAAAGTTGCTTAGTCAGGTAATTTCTATCTTCTGTGTGATTTTAGGATTTTCTGCAAATGAAAACAATGATTCTCAATCTGGATTTATACCATTCTATATTTCTTTGTTTCTTTTCTTTTTTTCTTCTTCTTCTTTTTTTTTTTTTTTGGTGGTTTAAGGAAATGCAATGATTTTTCACCTTGTAAAAAATAAAAATGTATGTGGTGGATATGTTGCTCTTCTATGTACTTTCTTTGCGATTTAGAGTTTTAAGGAAGAGTTTAAATTGTTATATTATTTAGGCTTGTAGTTCTGAAGAAATTAGATCATACATCTAGGTTTTGAAGTAACATAGTGTATTGGGTCACGAACTGCAATCCCTACCTTGGCTATTGCTTGGTGGCTTGCATAGGGAGATTTATGACTTTGTTGATTTACTTGTTCTTGGATCTGTTGCACTAACTTAGGGAATTATAAATAGTAACTGTTCGATATAACATCCTGTTGAAACTTGCACATCTTTAAATAAACAACTTGACGAATTGCCATTGCATAAACATACATGAAGATGACTATATTATTGTGGTTAAATTTGAGAGATTGGTGTTTTATACCTTATCATTGCACATGATCCAGAGCCTTTCTCTTCTGAGAGGGTTGTTAGCTTTCCCAATGTAGACACTGTTATACAGTTTCACTAGTCATTAGGGTCCTTTATGACGCATAATTTACAAGAATTACTCTTACCTATATATCATTTTGCGCAGATGTTATAATTCTTATCGTGTGTGTGTGTGTGTGTTTTTTTTTTTTTTTTTTTTTTTTTTTTTTTTTTTTTTCTGTTTTTGGGTATTATAGGATGGTATAGTTACAAATTTATTAGGCCTATATATATATATATATATACAACATAGAGTTTTGCTGTAGAGAGGACCAGGTTTTCTCCATAAGGTGAGAACTCAAACATGATTTTGGGAGGGCCTGTTTTATGCCCGTGCAGATAGGTCCGCTCTATAAGCATGTTTTGTGAAAGAATGCCCGTGCTGGTGCAAAACTGGCCCTCCCAAAATGATGTTTAATGTTAGGTTCTCACCTTATGGAGAGAACATGGTCCTCTCTATAGCAAAACTGTATATATATATATATAGTAGTTCTACGGTGTGGACGGTCCGCATGCGAACCACACCATAGAAGTTCCCTATATATATATATATATTTTTTTTTTTTTTTCTTTTGGTATTATTGGATGGTATAGTTCCATATTTATTAGACTAATATGTGTCAATGTTTTCCTTTTAGGGCCGCAGTAGCCTTCAGCCATTTTGCCCACCACAACCTGATGATGTTGCAACAATTTGCTATACAAGTGGTACAACTGGGACTCCAAAGGTACATTGAAAGACAAAGATCCTTTTTAGCCATCTAATCTTAAAGCTACTGGCGAAAGAATTTCCTTCCGAATGTAACTAGATTTTCCATTTTAAATAAATTTTAAAAAATTCCTCAAATGAGCTGTGGCCAGGGAGCTGTATTAACGCATGGAAATTTGATTGCAAATGTTGCTGGGGCCAGTATTGCTGTCAAATTCTATCCCTCAGATATGTGGGTATCAATAATTTTGCTTTTAACTTGACAAACAGAAGTTAGTGCTGCATCATCTTCTATAATTCATTCAGAACTATTTGTCTTGTCTGAAATAATTACTGTCTATTTTACCAGTTACATATCATATCTTCCTTTGGCACACATCTATGAGCGGGCCAACCAGATAGTGGTTGCATATTTTGGAGGTGCTGTTGGATTCTACCAGGGGGTATGTGACATTATTCCTGTCCACCTTCAATATCTAGACACTGTAATATGTGCCGTTTTAACTGTTTTCCTGTCTCAAATCTTCTTGAGAATTCTTGCAGTGCAAGTTTATAGATGCAAATGTGACATAAGTATGCTTCTCTAGGATCAATTTGCTGCCCGAGTTGTTCAGAAAATATTTATTTGATAGCAATTTTAACAGAGATATTCCCAATCTTATTGTGGTTACAAAAAATTATTTCGTATATAAATTTTTATCTGAAAACTGACCTCCTTAGTTTAGCCATGCTATCTGAAAGAATTGCTATGATGTTTTTTGATCGTGTTTCAGTGATCTAATTTAATTTTGTAGCCCATTCAAACTTGTAAAGCTGGATTCTGCCATGTAGGTTTTGTATGTCATAGTACTATAATTATGACAATCCATAAGAGTTTCTTTTAACTGTCATATGCAGGATAATATGAAACTAATGGATGATATGGCAGCTCTGAGACCTACTATCTTTTGCAGTGTTCCAAGGCTTTATAATAGAATTTATGCTGGGTAAGAAATCATTGTCTATTGAATACATAGTTATTCTTTGAGCGCTAACTAATAGTTTTTGGGAGGAGTCATTCAGAAGCTTTTTTGGTTCTTTAGTATATTAAATGCTGTAAAGACATCTGGGGTGCTGAGGGAAAGGTTATTTAATGCTGCCTACAATGCGAAGAAGCAAGCAATATTAAATGGTAATGTGATAATCAACTATCTTTTGCAGTAGGGGAGAAAACAATAAACTTTTACATTGAGACATTTGGATTATGAAAATAAAGTATGTCTTCTATGTTCAAGATTATTTTCTATTTCATTTTAGGATGAGTGAAGTTTTCATCTTATAGTCATCAATGTCTCAGAGTTAATGACTCGTTCTAAATTTCATAGTCATAGTAATTTTTTTATGTTTTTGGATGATTATAGAAGATATTGTATGTGTTATTTATTTTGTTATAAATGTAAGCTGCACATATTAATTAATTTTAACAATAATGTTATGTAGTTGGCTAGTCAAGAGTGATATTCTTGTTTTTGTTTACTGTATAGTTCTTCTGCTCTGTGTAATGTTTGCTTTTTAAGTTACTGTTAATCCCAAAATCTTTAGTGTTTGGGAAGCAGGTCTAGCTATCTGTATCGAGCCAGACACATTGTACTCTTAATAGTTGCATTATCGTTATGTTTCAGGGAAAAATCCCTCTCCCATGTGGGACAAATTGGTTTTCAATAAGATAAAAGATAAGCTTGGAGGTCGAGTTCGTTTCATGGCATCGGGTGCCTCACCCCTGTCACCTGATGTCATGGACTTTCTAAAGATGTAAGTTTTTCCCAGTTTGTGCATATGACATGCCCAGAAAAGGACATATATGGTTAGTTTTTAAAAAAATATATATTTTCACTCACTCTTTTCCTGGCTTTTTTAACATGTTATTATTCCTTCACAGCTGTTTTGGTTGTCCAGTAGTTGAAGGATATGGAATGACTGAGACTTCTTGTGTTGTAAGTTCTATGGATGAGCATGATGTTCTATCTGGTCATGTGGGCTCTCCTAATCCAGCTTGTGGTGAGTTATTGTCATGAGTTTGGTTTATCAAATGATTCAAATTTACTTTTAATGGTGTTGTATAAATTTAACTTTATATGCTAAAATCTATGTGGATGGCATTTATGAAGCTTTCGACTGTCAATTGTTAGTAAGTCTTGGTTATCTGGAAAACATTTTTGTAGAAACTCATTTTAGATGAACCAGTTCACACTTTGCTTTCCCTCCATTTAAGGTTGTGATGTACTGGACTCCTTTTTCTTGGATGGCATTTTATCTAAAGAAGGAAGGTTCAGGCCAGAAGCATGCTTGATATTCAGATCACTAAAATTGAGGCTTGCGAGCTGCCTTACCATTTGATATAGTAGTTTCAATGGGCTCAAATTTTTATTGCAATGGATTTTACTGGATGCTATGTTGTAGTCATTAGAAGTTTTAGGGCACATGAGTGGCTGTTTATGTGAACTTATTGAATGTCTTGTTCCATCATATTTTTGTTACCTGCATTCCTGCACGTTGTGGTTGTAATTCAGCTGTACACTTGGAGGGTTTGCATCTGTTTGTATATAACACTAACCTTCAGTTAATATTTTGAACAGGTTTAATGTATGGAAGAGTGTTAAAGTTTGGCCTTTTGCATTCAAGATGTCCTTCAATTTTATGATATTTCTTGCTTTTACTTTGGACTAACATTTTTTCATTTTCCCTGTATCAGAAATAAAACTTGTGGATGTCCCAGAAATGAACTACACATCTGAGGATGAACCCTATCCCCGTGGTGAAATTTGTGTGAGGGGTCCGATTATTTTCCGTGGCTATCACAAAGATGAATTACAGACGTACCGACCTCTACCTGTTGTTTCTTTTGAGCATCGTTCTATGCATCAACCATTAAACTGTTTAATGATGCTAGTAGTATATAACTTGTGAACAGGAGGGAAGTATTTGATGATGATGGCTGGCTTCATACTGGAGACATTGGGTTGTGGCTACCAGGTGGTCGTCTAAAAATTATTGATAGGTAAGATCATATCATCCTAGATGATAGTTCTCTGATGTACTGATAGCAACTCTCCCTGATGTCAGGATAACAGAATGAGTGTCCAGTTTCTTCTTATCTACAGGATGGACACTGGAGATTATATAGCTTAGGTTACAATGGGATAACTAACTTGGTGGTTTCTTGGTTCCCCCTAGTTTGAACATTAAACTAGATTAAGTTGGTCCATTCCACCTAAACATGAAGTTCTATTCGCTCTTCATATTGATCAACTTTTTTATATTGATTGTCCACTGTCTCAAGTCTACAATTTTCCCAATTTCATGGTCATAAAGATTGTTTATAGAAAGTTTTTTAAAATGACATATCTATTGATTTCAACACCTACCTACCAACTTTAGTCAGAAACTGGCAAGAAGATAAAATCTCCTAAGCCATATATTGATAAAGAACCATTTTTGTTACTGCATTCATTGTGGTTAGGACATTCTTCCATAAACAACTTTTGACCATGAGAATTGTAATGACGATTTTGTATACCATTTCAGGAAGAAGAACATTTTTAAGTTGGCACAGGGAGAGTACATAGCTCCTGAGAAAATTGAGAATGTATATGCAAAGTGCAAGTTTGTTGCCCAATGTTTTGTATATGGTAAGAAAACAGGATCTCCCACTCGTCCTCTTGCATGCAATTGCTTGCAAATTTTCAATGCTGACTGCTTCTTTTTGCTCTTTTAAGGTGATAGCTTAAATTCATCTTTGGTAGCAATTGTCTCAGTGGACCCTGATGTATTGAAAGCATGGGCTGCTTCGGAAGGAATTAAGGTTCATATTTGGTGTTTTCAGTCTCATAATAAAAATAAAGAAACTGATAATTATCTTCAAACTTGTGAACATACCGAAATTTGGTTGTTGGATAAGATTATGGACATACTGATGTTTGGTTTATATTTGGTTGTTGCTACTGAAGTTTTCAGTGGATAACATTGTTGATAAGTAAAAATGTGGCAGTCTAATCAAGGACTGATGTTGCATCCAGTCAAAGAACTTGTTTCTTTGTTATTAGTGCTTCCTGAAATGATTTGCGATTGTAAAAGATATCTGGCACTTCTAAAGCTGAATTAAGTTACTGGTCATGAAATTTAGTTTATTATCCTCTTATACTCTGAGACAAAAGATGATAAAATAACATAAGCGGTTAATTTAGATTTGATAACATCTTAGGTCTTGTGCTTGTTCCTTCATTTGTGTCATAGTCCAAGTGGCTTTTCTAATCCTTATTTTGTGCTTCGTTGGCAATGTGTGAGTGTAGTATGAAGATTTAGGGCAGCTATGCAACGATCCAAGAGCAAGGGCTGCTGTATTGGCTGATATGGATGCTGTTGGAAGAGAAGCTCAGGTAAGTTATTTGAATGAAGTTTATTGCACCTTGTCCCTTTTTTGGCTCAAAATTCTTTTCTAAAGTTGGTTATTTTCACTGCAGTTGAGAGGTTTTGAATTTGCAAAAGCTGTGACCCTGGTGGTTGAACCATTTACAATGGAGAATGGTTTGCTTACTCCAACATTTAAGGCAAGTGTTCAGTGTCTTAATACCGATAGCAATTGTATAAATGAATTATCCTAGCAAAAGTCAAATTAACATGACAGTCTTAACTAATTCATCTTCTTCAGGTCAAGAGACCTCAAGCGAAGGAATACTTTGCAAAATCAATTTCACAGATGTATGCGGAGATCTCTTCTTCTGACCCCTCGCCCAGAAAGTAACTGTGAAGTGGGTTATTGAAAAGGAGCTAGTATAGATGTTCAGTGGGGAAAAAAAAATAAAAGAAATGGAGAGAGACAGAGGAGAAGCAGCTAAATAAACATTCAAATCAGAACATTCTTGATAGGGTGTGTTCAGCAGACTCTCTTGCTTTGATACATAATTGGAGATGACACAGCGGAAGGGGGGTCTCTGTCTAGTGTTTATTCTATTTTATTTTTCTGGTTTCCAAATTAAATAATTGATTTCAATTTGTTTACTACAGTGACCTCTGGACCAGATGATTTAAAAATGTTAATTTCTAATGGAAAAAAAAAGAAAAAAAAAAAAAGAGAAGCCTGTAAAATTTTAATATTTGAGAATGGATTTGGCCACACATTTGTGTTTTAGATTGTCTATTCTTATTGTCGATAGTATTACTAGGTAAATGGATATGAAGCATTATAAGTCTATAATTATTGGTGGTGGGTGCATATTGTTGTTCACTTTTTTTAGTTTTGGAGGAACTTGTGCTAAAAGAAGGTAAAGTTAGACCTCTGATTGACCAATAGTTTCAACCTTATTAATTGTTTGACTTCCAGTCTTTTAATTACATGAATGAACCATCCTGCACAAAGGGAAAAATACTTGGTCCTACGTCACCCAGTGACTGTTGCTGCAGCTGGGGAAAGTTTTGAGTGTCTGCAACGCCATAGAAGAGATCTCTGTTCCTCTTTTCTTTTATTTATTTATTTATTCTTATTTAAATTTCTTGAATTAAAAAGTAAATGGCTCAACTCTGTTGGGAACAAGGGAACAACAACTCTCGACAATTCCTAGAAGGAAGAAGGAAGGTCTATTGCGATGGGAACTAAAACTAATAATCCCCTCTAACCAAGCCCAGGATCAAACCCATTCACATCACTGGCTACTCTGCTGTTGAGCATTCTGTTGATTGGTGGCACAAAATTTATTACGTACACTATCCCATCATCGGCATATGTGATTCAGATCTAGGAATGATTTTATTGGGTATTCTTTTCAAACAAAAAGGTCCGTTACATTATTTTTACCCAAAAAAAAAAAATGTCCATTATATCATGCTTTGCTTCTCAGATTTCAACCACGTTTTGCTTATAAAAGTGACCCCTGTCTGATTCCTTATTCTAGCCCACGCCTGACCTACTATTTTCCCTTCATGGTCCCAAAACAGTTTGGTCTTTAACATATATAAAGAACATAAGGCAAAAAAATTAAATAAAAAACATGATTTTATTTACCAATTGTTCATGATATGATTGGTCCAAGCCTTGAAATAAAAAATGCATTTGGCATTTGCAAATTGCTACTCTTTTTTGTGGAGACCCCATATTTCTTCTGACTTTTGGCAAATCAAACAAGGAAACTGGGAAACAATTCACCAATGAAAACGGAAACTGGTAAACAAAGGCATTATATGCCATCTTTATCATGCACCAATAACTTGGAGAGCCACATCCAATCACACCCAACTCAGATATTCGCAAGGCCTGAATTTTTGACCAAGCATGCCTTCCTTTAAGAGAAAAAAATAAAAAAAGAAAATCATTAATTGTTTTGATTGTAAGTAGTGGAGGTTGATTTAAGTTTTGTTTTTTTGATCTAATTTCATATGTTGATGTTGATTATGCAGCAAAAATAGATTATTGTTATTTTCATGCCCATCTTAACAGGTGGCAAAAACCCAACCCATTTCTTGAATTAAAATTTTTTTATCAAACAAATAGAAAAACATTTTTACTTTCATCGTCCATCTCCTCCATCAACTCAGAAGACCTTTGCCATTTATTTATTTTTTAAATTAATTAAATAATATTCCTTAATTTCCGATAAAAAAAAATATTTTTATTTTGTTTTTGCTGCCCCCCTCTCAACGGTGGTTCCAAAACCCACATTCCACGCTTAACGATCCCCACGAGCCATCATTTCGTTAGGCCACGATCATTGGCCACCGACCACAACACGGCCTGATTCAAAGATTATTCAGCATCCACGACGCGTCATCAATCAACGGCCTGTTGAACCCCATGATCGAACCGTCAGTTACGCGATCTCCAAAAAGAATTCGTACGCCTGACAGTAGTGGATCTATTTACATAGTGTTGCGCTGGCATTCTACGGTTTTCTCATTATTTATTTCTGTTTTTTCCTTTTTTTTTTTTTTTTTTTTTTTTTTTGCCCTTTATTTTCTTGTAGGTGCTGACCTGCTTCGTTGGCAAGCAAATGAAGTAATATTTTCAGTCAAATTAACGCCAACATAAAAATTAAAAAATTAGAAAATTAAAAAATTGAAGTGAAAAGACAACGCGCAGAGCGAGCGGTCGACAGATACGGACGGTTCTACGGCATTGTCAGCTGAGCCCCCAACTCTCTATTTTTTTCTTTTCATTTTCTCTCTCTTTCTCAGATCAATTTTATACAAAAAAACAAAAAAGAAAAAAAAAAGAAGCTATTTGGGTATTTTCTTTCTCCGAGTATATGAACCATGCTTTGACGATTCTTCAGAGAGATTGAATTCACGTCTCAGATGCTGTGCGGATCCGAATCCCTATTGCTGCTTCGAGGAGGATTTGGAAACCTGAGGATTAAGTATTTGTTGTCCAATTTGCTGGTTTTTTAGGGTTATAGGAATTTTTTTTTTTTGATTACCGGATCGAGCAGCATCGATGCTGTCGAATCATCTTCAGAATGGGATCGAGACGGCGAAGCTGGTCTGGTCCAGGATCCCAAACTCGGAGGATAACGACAATCAGGAAAGCCTTGATCTTATCAAACCCAACGATGACGGCAACGTCGAGAGCCTTGACTACGAAGTCATCGAGAATTGCACTTATTGGGATGAGCAGGTCGCGTTTCTGAGGTTTCTTTGTTCAATTTCTGGGTACAATTGTGCTTGGGATTTTATAAGTTTTTGTGATGTTGGGGGGTTCTTTTGTGTCTTAATTATTTGGGTCTGTTTTTAACGATCTATAGGCGCAAAGAGGAAAACTTTATGTTGCATACTGTGTGGTGGTCAAGTGGTTCTTCGCATTGCTCATTGGCCTTGGTAAGCCCTATGCTTTTAGCTTTGTTTTTTTTTTTTTTTTTTTTTTTTGGGGGGGGGGGGGGGGTGGGGGGTTTAAACTGAAATCGTCGTTCCCACGATTTTCTATATGTGTTATCTTCGTGTCTCTCTAATTGGGATAGGCTTGGCTAAGGACTGAACTTTAACCTTTGGATTGATCATTTTGGTATTGCTAGTGTTTTTAAAATGTCTTGTTTTTAGTTGCAATTTCCGCTTGCATTGTAAAGGTTCTGTAAACGAAGAAATCTAACTGAAGATCTATAGCTAGTTTATTTGAGAAGAAGAAGAAGAATAAAGAAAATAGAATTTATTTTCATGTGTGCAATTTGTTTTCTTTAACTATTTGTGCAGAAAATTTTTATGGGGTTTGTTCAAATATTTAACTCTAATATCTGACATCCTTTATCATTTGCATGATGATTGTTAAAATATTATTTTTCTTACTGTTGGTTGAGAGGCCTTTATAAATCTGGTCTGATTAATGAAATTACTTTTGTTCGCTGTCTTTATAGATTTTACCTCCTATTGGCTGTTTAGCTGAATGTTTAGTTTCTTTGAATTTCTTTCAGGTACTGGATTAGCTGCTGTTTTCATCAATATATCTGTTGAGAATTTCGCGGGCTGGAAATTTGCATTGACTTTTTCTATTATACAAAAATCATATGTGGCTGGATTTCTGTTGTACATATTAATCAACTTGGCTTTGGTCTATTCCTCTGTATATATCATCACACAATTTGCACCTGCAGCAGCTGGATCTGGTATTCCTGAAATCAAGGGTTATTTGAATGGTATGTTCTATTCCTTTTTCTTTTGCTTTTTACTGATTTGATCGCTGCTGATAGCTCCATGACAGTTGAGAGTGCTGATTGTTATTCAAACCTACAGGAATTGACGTACATGGTATCCTTCTACTTAGAACCTTGATTGGGAAGGTTTGTTAACATCTTTTGGCTTTCTGTCTTGCTTATTGAGGTTATTTATTGAGGCTTATCTTAACAATTATTTAAATGATTTACTTTCTATTGTAATTTATAGATATTTGGAAGCATTGGCTCCGTCGGAGGCGGTCTGGCACTTGGCAAGGAAGGTCCACTTGTTCATACAGGTGCTTGTATCGCTTCTTTGCTTGGACAAGTAAGCATTAATTGCTTGTAATAAAATTTATAGGAAGCTCAGTGTTTTTCTTTTGTTCAAGTTCCTTTTCCTTAACCATTGTGCATGTTTGTTTGTATTGTCTTGGAAATGTTTTATAACTTCATTCCTGGGTGCTTGAAGAAGATGAGTGACCATTTCTAAGGCACAACTTGTGGTTGTTAGGAGTAGTCCACAACAAACTTGTAAAACTATTCTTCTATTACCAATTATATATGAACAAATCTCTATTGAAAAATTAGCTTTTATTCTTTTGAAGAAGCTTAGTAATATCATATACGGTGAATAATTCTTTTTGGGTGGTTCAACTTTTTTCTCTAGTCATCAGCATACTAGTTTATTTCCTGTTTGTATTTGACTAGACTAAAAACTTCCTAATTTAATCTTATGGAAGAATATTTTACTAGTGTACTTTCTTTTCAGTAGGAATATTTTTCTTTTTGCATCATTTACTTGCCCTTTTCACAATCTAATATCACTTAGGGAAAAGGGTGGTAGAGAAATAGGCAATATCTTTTATCATGCTTGGCTCCATTGTTCTGTGCATCTGATTCCATTTTATTATTAATATTTAATACATGGCTCATGAGGTGCTTGATTGCTGGTGCACTTTATGAGGCTTAAATACATGGATCCATATTGTGGAAAGATTCTCCTATTATCTTGCCTTTTTTTGTCACATGATATAACATCTTGAGATTGCGGTATGAACTTAAGATATGTTTTCCTGTTTGTTTTATGTTAGGGTGGATCTAAAAAATATCATCTAAACTCAAAGTGGCTGCAAGTATTTAAAAGCGACAGGGATCAACGCGATCTTGTGAGTTGTTCAAACCTTCCTACTATATTGTTAAAAGATTCCACCTGTACGAAAGTGGAAATTTTACCTTCACTCTTGCTTTCTATATTTTCTGGTATCTTGTGAAAGTATACAGGGGTTTGAATGGTTTAAACTCGTGTTCATAATTTTTGTGCCCATTTTAATCTTGTGTAATTTTGAAAGGTAACCTGTGGGTGTGCAGCTGGAGTTGCTGCTGCTTTCAGAGCTCCAGTTGGTGGCGTATTATTTGCATTGGAAGAAGTTACCTCCTGGTAATGACAAGTATTTCTTGATCAATTGTACTTGTATGTTCATGTTTGAATTATAATGTGTGAACATGTGATTCAAGCCTTAACATATGTTCCTAATGGGGTTAATTTGCATGCTAATATATGCTTGAACTTTTATATGGATTCACTTATGCTGTTAAAGGTGGAGGAGTCAACTTATGTGGCGTGTCTTCTTTACTTCTGCTATTGTGGCTGTTGTGGTGCGTAGTGCAATGAATTGGTGTAAGAGTGGAAAGTGTGGTCATTTTGGCTCAGGTGGCTTCATAATATGGGACGTTTCAGAGTTAGTATCAAAACTTTTTTCAGTTTCATATTATGTCTGTGTTAATTCTTTCTAGCCGTCTAACTGATTTTGTTTTCAGTGGACAAGAGGACT
Organism: Ziziphus jujuba; assembly: GCF_031755915.1. NCBI lineage: Eukaryota > Viridiplantae > Streptophyta > Magnoliopsida > Rosales > Rhamnaceae > Ziziphus > Ziziphus jujuba. The sequence continues at coordinate 26,916,973 of NC_083381.1, read as the reverse complement.
ACTCTTTTGAGGAGTTATTGCCAATGGCAATAATTGGTGTCATTGGAGGGTTATTAGGTATATAAACACTATGTTTATATGGGAAACATCATCCTTTTTCTCTCTCTCTCTCTCTCTCTTTTCTCTCTCCCTCTCTCCCCCTCTTTGTCTTTTGTCTTTTCATTTCTTTTAGCAATGGGTTTATTTATTTACTTTTTTTTTTTTTCTATTTTTATTATCTTATTTTTCAGGAGCTCTATTTAACCAGCTTACATTTTACATAGCTTACTGGCGACGAAATTATTTACATAAAAGGGGGACCCAAGTTAAGGTAAGGTTTTATTAGGTTATGACTGATAAAATTCTTTGTACATACTCTCTTGCATGCTCATTTTGTTCTCCCAACCTTGTGTGTTATATTACTAACCCCTCCAAACTTTGTTGGTGGTGCAGATTGTTGAAGCATGTCTCGTTTCCTTGTTAACTTCGATTATTTCTTTTGGTTTACCACTTTTAAGAACATGTAGTCCGTGCCCTGAGGCTGTTCCTGAATCTGGAATTGAATGCCCGAGGCCTCCAGGAATGTATGGGAATTATGTGAATGTAAGACTAGTGCTGATAGTTACTCCTTAAAACTTGCTCTTTCAGTATTTTTAGAAATTTTATGTTTTCTTTTCCCATTTATTTTACCGGCCTGAGGGTGTTCTTTCTACAAGTCCCCCTTGCTGTTCCACCCTGTCTGGTGATGTTATTCAATAGATCAACTTAGTCTTGATTTTGCATGATATTGAGTTGCTAACTCAGGTTGTCTGGACTTTTTTTTTGGCTTTACCACTTTTTTCTGGTATCAGACTGATAATGGTTTAACACCAATCGTGGAAGTAGTTGTGTGACTTTAAATGTTGGGTATAAACAATTGATTACTGTAGTATTTTAACACCATGTTGTAGAATTATTGCTGACTATATATGTTGGGTATTTATATTTGATTTTCTTTTCCAGTTTTACTGCAGTAAGGACAAGGAGTACAATGACCTTGCAACTATTTTCTTTAATACTCAGGTTTAGAGAATTTCTGCAATCTGTAATGTTCCAGGATTTTTATGTTCTAAATTTGATGGTACCTATAACGTTTCTATTTTAATGGAATTTGTGTTGTTACTCAGGATGACGCCATAAGGAATTTATTCAGCGCAAAAACAATTCATGAGTTCAGTGCCCAAAGTTTATTGACCTTCTTGGTAATGCATCTATTTTCTGAGCTTTATGCATTGGCCTTCTGCATATGTACTGTGGATTTATTTTTGTAGCATATTTGATAAAAATGTAAACTTGTTTTAAATGGGTCCATCTTTCTTAATATGGACATGTTCTTTTTATGTTGCAAATTTTTCTCATAGTTGAGAAAATGTAGTCCTGGAACACTGATCCATTTCTTCTTAATCATTGAATCTCTGAGAATCTATGATTTAGAAGCACTACGATGCAAACACATTTTACGAGAGCACGCACCCAAACATTCTATAAGATACATTTTACTGAAATAAATTATATGGAAAAGAAGCAAGCATTGCAACCTGTCCTTGTAATCTTGACCAAAAAACCTCTCCTTCCAAAGGAAGTTTCCAGAAGTTACAGATAAAGTAAACCCAAGAAAAGAAACATGACATTTTCTAGTAAACTTTATTGGTTGTGGTGGCTGTTCTGCATGACATTCTAGTTTGTTCTATCATAACAAGATAAATAAACTTTTTAAGATCCTACCATTTCTGGTTCTTTCTCTCTCTCTCTCTCTCTCTCTATTAATCTGCAGGTATATGTTTTATATAATTTTTTTGCTAATTTTTTTGCAGGTTATGTTTTATTCATTAGCAGTTGTGACATTTGGTACTGCTGTTCCAGCTGGTCAATTTGTTCCTGGAATAATGATTGGATCAACTTATGGTCGTCTTGTGGGCATGTTTGTTGTTAGCTTCTACAAGAAGCTCAATATTGAGGAGGGGACGTAAGTCTATAATTTGTATCTATGAATGCAGTGCACTTTTGCTTGTTTATGAAATGACATGTAAATCTTGGTGGATCTGCAGATATGCTCTTCTTGGAGCTGCTTCTTTTCTTGGGGGTTCAATGCGGATGACAGTGTCTCTGTGTGTCATTATGGTTGAAATCACAAATAATTTGAAACTTTTACCTCTTATCATGCTTGTTCTTCTTATTTCAAAGGTATGGCTTTTAAGGTTTTACTTTACTTGTAGCGGAAGTAGAAAATACTTAATAATTTCCGATTGCAGGCTGTTGGCGATGCTTTTAATGAAGGCCTGTATGAAGAACAGGCACGATTAAGGAACATTCCTTTACTAGAATCAAGACCTAAGTACCAGATGCGGAAAATGACAGCAAAAGATGTTTGTGGTAACAGGGTGAGTGTCCTTTTAATGCTTCTTCATTCGTGTTATGATTGTCGACAATGAAAGCGTCTGGTGCCTACATAGACATTGTTTGTAATGTCAAATTTTTCCATCTTTTTATTTTATTTTTTGTTTTTTTATTTTTGTTTTTTAAGAGGCATGTCAACCTTTGCAAGTGCAGGCATTAAATTCTTGGGCATGCAAGTATATTTATGCTAATGAACTTGTCAAGAACTTCCTGACACTACTCATTCTATTTTAATTAAACGTACTTTCTATTCTATGGGCCATAATAAACTCTACTGGTCATAGCTAACATAATTTGATCAGAGGCTTTAATAAAAGAATTTACTGTCATTTTTATAAATGCAAACAAAAGAAAAAAATAATTGGTTGCAGTTGATGAAAGGTAGGTAAAAGCAAATGCAAGCAGTTTTTTGGGTAACATGAAAGTCATGTCTTCCCATTGCATCTCATCATAAGCTCATTGCAGTCGATGTTTTTCCTTGGAAGGTGGTCTCTTTCCCTCGTGTTGTTAAGGTTGCAGATGTGGTTTCTATTTTGCGGAGCAACAAGCACAATGGCTTCCCTGTATGTGTATTAAGCTTTCTTTTCCCCTTTCTTATTTAATATTTTAGGTTTAAGTTATTTGTAAACTTCTGTTTGTTTTACCTAATGCAGGTGATTGATCACACAAGAAATGGAGAAGCACTCGTCATTGGTCTCATGCTTCGCAGGTATGCCATCTATTGTTCTCTTTTCTTTGTTTCTGGTTTAGAAGCAAAGCATGCAATGGTTGAGAACAACTAACTTATATTTGGTTCATGATGCAGTCACTTATTAGTACTTCTGCAGTCCAAGGTAGATTTCCAGCATAGTCCTTTGCCAAGTGATCCAGCAAGACCAAAACCTATCAGCAGGTAATTGAAGACCCGAAATTAGTTTCTGTTCTGGCTGCCATAGTGCTCTACTGGGTTTTGATAGATTTCTTTGCATTTCAGACACAATTTCAGTGAATTTGTGAAACCTGCTTCTGGTAAAGGAATATCTATAGAAGATATACATCTTAGTTCAGATGACTTAGAAATGTTCCTAGATCTTGCCCCTTTTTTGAATCCTTCCCCATATATCGTCCCCGAGGATATGTCTGTGACAAAGGTGACAATTTCTTAACTGTTCAAGTGAGACTCTTCATCTTGTTTTATGTCATGCCTATAGATCTTATAGATTATTGCTCATTGTGGTGTTGCAGGTATATAATCTCTTTCGCCAGTTAGGCTTGAGGCATATATTTGTTGTTCCTCGTCCATCCTGTGTGATCGGTTTAATTACCAGAAAGGATTTATTGATCGAGGTATGTGATCTTTATGTCCATCCTTACATTCCAGATACAGTGTGCTTTTGTTGATCTTCGATCGTCTGTCATGCAGGAGAACGAGGATTCAGCTATGGAGCTCCAATCGACTAGTGTAAGGTCACTATGATGCTTTTCTAGTTTTATGTCTTATCTGCATTGGGTTCTCTGGTTTTGATCCAGAGAAAGCTTTTTTTTTTTTTCTTTTCTTTTACTCTCTCTCTCTCTCTCTGTTTATTTGGATTCAGTTGTGTCTCTCTCTCTGTTTATTTGGATTCAATTTTACCTATGTCAACTTGATACATTTCCAACCTTGGTTCGACTAACCTATAAGAATTTCTGGAATTTTTATCAACTTGTTTTAAAAATTTTCTTTTGAAAGACCAAAGTAAGTACTGTTTAATGTTCTTAATAATCGGAAATCAAACATTACCAGATGACCCTTAGTGTTGCTATATATATATATATATGTATATACACACTACCCTAATTTTGAATTGTTCCATTCAATCTTTTATCCCTCTTCCCCTCATCTTTATTGCAGAACTCAGCTTCGTGATAAGGAGACGGTCAGGAGGAATGCGGATTCAGAGCTTCCGCTTCTCAACGGTCTTCTAGGAAAAAATCATACAGCTGGCTGAGATGCTCGTCAATTTTCTCTGATGACTAATTTCTTACTACTACGTTGATTATACCTCTCCATCCCCTCCTATTGGAATCCAAAGCTTTTTCAGTTATGTTTACGAACCTAACTAGGTTTTGCAGGGTTTAGAGATATTCATTTACCATCGCTCCCCCTTGTAGTGAGGGGATAATGGACCACACCATCTTGAATTTTTGTTTCATATACAACTGTAAAATTAAAAACAATAAAGACAGATCAATGCAAAACAAAGTTGTTTGCATTCAGTGGGAGAAATAGGGTTATGACCGATTATAGATTTCACAAAAATATGGGGGCTGGAGAGTGTCGGTTATGCGATCAATACAACTTATGATATTAGATTTGTACTAGAAATTCTTTTTTAGTGAAATGGATATAAAATTTTCAGCTACTATTTTGTTTGTTTTTTAATACAAAGTAGCAGGCTTGCAGCTACTGTAACTACTGGTTTCTCGTTTGAAAGTTGATAATCATAGGTTAGTTTCTTTTACTGCATGTTTTGTTTTCACTTTTTAAGAGATCAGCAATAATTTTGCAGTTCTTGGAGAGAAAAAGAAAAGATAGAAATGCTTCCACAAAATGTAAAATTTCAACTTTTCTTTTCATTTCTGTGTTACGTGTAATTGCATATATAGGATGAATGATAAATGTTTTGAATATATATTTTTATATATTACAAATGTCATGCTTCTCGAGACTCGTTTTTTGAAAAAAGGGAAATACCAGATTCACTGGTTAGACAGGGATGTTGAAGGTATTGAGTGGAAGACTGTATGCAAATTTTCAGTGTGCTGTACAAAATGTTGCGTAAATTTCTAAATGCATCAACACAATTTTCATTGTGGTGAATAGAGGAACTCTGACACATGGTCTAAGTTTGGAAAATGCCAAAAGATAAAAATAATAATAATAATAATAATAATTTAAAAAAAAGAAAAAGGATTCAATGTGCAAAAGCGGATACAGTTTAGACATTAGGGAGTGTTACAGCCAACTACCCTCTTAATGTTATAGACTAACATGTGTAATCATAAAAGTGATTTTTTTGTTTTTTTGGGTGCTTAAGACATGTATCGGATGTTTTCATAAATAATATTATCAAAATAATTAATGGGTGTTGTACGAAAAAGGAAAATTAATGGGTGAATCGTTAAAGCATCAAATCTAAGGTATAATATTAGAATTTGGGCTTGGCGACAAGATGTTCATTTGGTCTTGGAGCACATTGAAGAAATAAGGGGAATTTGGCCTAGTGTTCCTTTTGAGAGAGCTTTGACGACATGTACCCATCGAATTGTGAATTTTTTTGCTTTGCCTTTTAATATCCATTGTGTCATTAAAAAACTTTTAAAAGACTTGTATGTCTCTTCTCTCCCTCTTTTGCTTCTTCTTCTTCTTTCAACTCCAAACGCCTTCACTTTCACGGCCTTCATATTCGTGCTTCTGCAAATGTTACTGCTTCTGCTGACTCTGGCAATGGCAATGGTGCCGTACTAGCTCCAGAGAGGAACCTATATGTTACTCCTTATGGAAGACAGTATTTCTTTCTAGCTGCCATTGTTGGTCAAGTACTTCCCTTTTACTCTTTTTTTCCCCCCCCCCCCCCCCTTCTTATGGAGAAAACAATGCATTTCTCTCGTTAATTCTGCATTTTCTTATGAAAATGGAATATGGGTTTTAGTCTAGTGTTTTTAGTGAAATGGGTCTAAATTTTTTGAATTTCTTGAACTTTTTTTGGAGTTTTGGTTATCAGAGAATTTGTAGATTAATTTTGTGTTTGGGTGTGATGGCTTGGTGTTACCATAAGGGTTTCGGTAATTACCGATGAAACCTACGGTAAATTTTTCAGCAAGGACAAATTGATTACTGTAGGTTGCATCAGTAATTACCGAAGGCCTGATGGTAATAAATTTTTTTGGCCAATTTAAGAACTTTTTCCAAACTTTTGGGGTTTTTTTTCCTTAGGATCATTGAAGAATGTATATTTTGCATGTTGTTGCATTTAACACATATTAAGAGACTTGTGGGGGCCAAAAAATTGGTAAAATGTGATAATCATAGGGGTTTTGGTAATTACCGATGAAACCTATGGTAATTTTTCTAGCAACTACAAATTGATTACTGTAGGTTTCATCGGTAATTATTGAAGGTCCTACGGTAATTAAATATTTGTGCTAATTTGAGAACTTTTTTAGAACTTTTGGCGTTTTTTTTCTTTAGGATCATTGAATAATGTACATTTTGTATGTTGTTGCATTTAACACACATTAGGAGATTTGTGGGGGCCAAAAAATTGGTAAAATGTGATAACCATAGGGGTTTCAGTAATTACCGATGAAACCTATGGTAATTTTTCCAGCAACTACAAATTGATTACTATAGGTTTCATCAGTAATTACTAAAGGCCCTACGATAATAAAATTTTTGTGCCAATATGAGAACTTTTTCAGAAATTTTGGGGTTTTTTCATTTTACGATCATTGAAGAATGCATATTTTGCATGTTGTTGCATTTAACACACATTAGGAGATTTGTGGGGGTTAAAAAATTGGTTAAATGTGATAACCATAGGGGTTTTGGTAGTTACCGATAACTCCTACGGTAATTTATCGTAGATTTCATCCGTAATTACCGAAGGCCCTACAGTAATCAAATTTTTGTGCCAATTTGAGAACATTTTCAAAACGTTTGGGGTTTTTTCTCCTTAGGATCATTGAAGAATGTATATTTTGCATGTTTTTGCATTTAACACACATTAGGAGACTTGTGGGGGTTAAAAAATTGGTTAAATGTGATACCCATAGGGGTTTCGATAGTTACCGATAAAACCTAAGGTAATTTACCGTAGATTGCATCGGTAATTACCGAAGGCCCTATAGTAATCAAATTTTTGTGCCAATTTGAGAACATTTTTAGAACGTTTGGGGTTTTTTCTCCTTAGGATCATTGAAGAATGTATATTTTGTATTTTTTGCATTTAACACACATTAGGAGACTTATGGGGACCAAAAAATTGGTAAAATGTGATAACCATAGGGATTTCGGTAATTACCGATGAAACCTACGGTAATTTTTCCAACAACTACAAATTGATTACCGTAGGTTTCATTAATAATTACCGAAGACCCTACGGTAATCAAATTTTTGTGCCAATTTGAGAACATTTTAAGAACGTTTGGGGTTTTTCTCCTTAGGATCATTGAAGAATGTATATTTTGCATGTTGTTGCATTTAACACACATTAGGGGACTTGTGGGCACCAAAAAATTGGAAAAATGTGATTACCATAGGGGTTTCAGTGATTACCGATGAAACCTACGGTAACTTTTCCAGCAACTACAAATTGAATGTTTTTACTTATTAATGTCATTTTTTCTCTTACTTTGTCAACATTTATCATTAATAAAGCTAGATTTAACATGTTCTCAGTGGAAACACACAAGATTGAAGTTGTCAGATGGAATTGTGGTGATTCTTTTACGACGGTGGACAAATGTCAATTACAGACGATGCATCGGTAATTACCATTGGGCAGTAATAGCATCCATGAAACAGTAAGAAACCTACAAAAAACTGAACAAATAACTGAACACAGAATGATATTTTAGAAACACAATACAACAGATGACTTTGCCAACAAAACAACATATAAAACCAACGTCTATTATGCCAAAACACATATTACGCGGTTGAGCGACTAATTGTATTCCTTACTACATTGCATAACACAAGCATACCGCATAACATGCCCCCATTGTCTTTTATTCACCATCATATATAAATTTTTCCAGCAAGGTCGGTAATCTTGTAAGGTTGCAAAAAAAAAGAGGTAGATTATTGACGGTTCGCCTATTGGTAATCTTGTTCATTTCTAATTTTTGAATATTTTTTGATCATATTTTTGTGTGTTTTCTTTTGTTTACCATGATTCTTATCATAAAATGAAGTTTCATTGAGCACAAATCTTGGTGTAAATAAACATTATCAAAGTGTATAAGAATTAAACCATGGCATGTTTACAAGTTAGTTCTGCTCAGCATAAGGTCAAAATGTAGTTATTTTTACCACCTCACTAGAAATGAAGGCATCTGCAAAGGACCCCAGCAATAAAGCACTGACACTCAAGGGTGTTTTAGGATTCAAAGCGTGTTGCGTGGAGATCAATAGACAAAATAACTGAAGCAGATCAGAGTGTATAAGAATAATACAGAATACATATTAAAGTGAGCTTCCATTATTTGCTTATAATGTACAAAAGTATTATACAATAACATCATTGAAAAGGAACAAATACTACTTGGACATGAATCATAACTACACTAGTGCTCATTATTTTACTAAGAGTGGTAACAACTCATCGTTAAGGCACAGTAAAAAAGATGTAGGGTCATTATCAAAACTTCATCTTTGGAAAATTATAAACATATATACAAGCAGGAAAGCTGGCTTTCCATAAAATTATTGCTCTTCACTAACTTCAAAAGAATGATCTAGCTACCAGATATGAGCTGTTTAGGATGTTAAACATTCCAACATATTGTATTGCTGCTGGCATGCAATCGCGTTAAATAGAAACTTCAAACTTTTCCATGTCTGAGTTACTGCCTTATTCTACACCTCTCACATCATCTCAGATACCTGCATCTGGAAGAAACCGAGGAGAGCTCATTTTAAATTTAAGGAATAAAAACAAGTAGCTACTTTTTTCACCTAAACAATTAACAGCCAGTCCTCTAGTGGTCATATCCTCTTAATGCCTCAAGGATTTTATCCACCCATCTACCACCAAAAAAAATTATATCAGGTAGCATGTTCAAATAATTGATCATAATCACATAAAAGCAAGCACGTATATTCTTTTGGTCAAGTAAAACGTGAAAATTACTAGAAGGAATCCCACTTGTAAAAAAAATAAAAAATTCAACAGCTATCATTTTGTAGAATTCACAGCTGGCACGAGTAAATTCTTATAATTGACACATAATTTCTCCATTTGACCATGCCAAAAGTATAAAATAATAGAAACAGAGTAGTTCTCCGTGGGGTGTGTCCCTAATTTCATCTTCTAAGGGATTTTTGATACCACCATCAGTCTAAAATGGAAATGAAGTTGTCCATTAGTACAATAGATTGAAAACCATTGGATGGTTCTACTGCAAAGATGTAAGAGAAATCAAATAAAAGTATTAAAAAATATGGCCCTCTGACAGATCACGAAACTGGTATGCAACTTAACTATCGTCCAGTATTTTCAGAGCTAGAACTGCCGAGTAAGGCTTCTCTCTCAAGATGTAACGTATATACTTTCTTGGAATTCTGTCTTCGAAGAAACAAGATGATATTAACCTAGGACGACCTGCTCCTAAACCCGTATTATATTAGCCCAGATCTTTAATTAAGTTCAAGTTCTAATGGAATGGACCTCAACCCCTAACCAACCTGTGGTTAGAAACCTTGGTATAATGTAGACGCCACAATAGGGGATGGAAAACCTATTGATAAGTCAAGCCAAAACAACCAATTCTCTAATGGTGTTTTAGGTGTTCTCAAAGAACAAAAAGATAATTAATCTCACAAGTATTTTCTTAATCAAATCAAAGTTGTATTATTATTGAAAAATAAGCCTTTAAATAGGCTTGAAAGAAACAAACTAAACCCTAAAAAAATAATTCAAAACCGGACTCCTATAGGAATTAGGAAACTCGAACGAATTCTAATATGTCCTAAACTAAGTTTCCTAAACTAAATTTGATTAATTAATTCCTTTATTCTGAATTAGGAATTAATTAATTTACAATGAAAATAATAAAATACTAACTTTCCTAAACTTATTTGTCAAGAAAATAAATAAATAAAAACTAAAAAGTAATGGTAGTTTCCTAAAACAAAAAGTAGAATAAAATTAGGAAACTATAATATTAGCTTTTTTGACTAATTTGACTTTGACCAATCTTTGACCTCTTTGAGCTCCAAATCAGCTTCTAGATGCTTTTTAGGATGCCAAATAAGCTGAATATGAAGTCCCACACGTTGCCCATGCTTGGAAAAATAAGAAAAGGCTAATACAGTAAAATACAGTAAAGCCAGCAAGCAATACAGCAAATTCGGCCAAATTGTTGATGCTGTCCGTACAAGCCCTTTTTGATTGCATTTGAGGCTGCTTTAACTTGATTCCATGACCTCTTAGGCATATTTATTGAACCCATAAATCATTGGAACCATTTCATGCTTTCCGGACTCCAAAAATGTACCAAAACCGTCACCCGGGTCCGTATTGGCTTCTATTGCTTGTATGAGTAAAACAGGCCTTGGTTCTTTAGATATGGCCAACCCCTCTTGACTATGACTTATTTCTTGTATGAAGACAGCAAGATTGTCCTTGAACTTCTTGGCTTGGGCCCTAGTGATCGGTCCCACCTTCATTTGTATTGGGTCAGCACCCCAGCGGGTTGTCGGTCGAACAGTCTCGGGTGGGTTCGCATCATTCCCCTCCTCTTGAAAAGGATTTGTCCTCAAATCGAAGTCATCACCTGCAGCAAAAGGAGATAAATCAGCAACATTAAAGGTGGCACTAACACTATACTCACCCGGTAGATCAAGTTTGTAGGCATTGTCGTTTATCCTCTCCAAAACTTGAAAAGGTCCATCACCCCTCGGCATGAGTTTTGATTTCTTTTGTTCGGGAAATCTTTCTTTCCTTAAATGCAGCCACACCCAATCTGCAGGTTCAAACACCATTGATTTTCGGCCTTGATTAGCCACCCTTACATATTGCTCGGTCCTCCTCTCAATGTTTGCACGGGTCTTTTCATGAATCTGCTTTACAAAATCAGCTTTTTGTTTTCCATCTAGATTAGCACGCTCACTTAAAGGCAAATGTGTTAAATCTAATGGAGTCAAAGGATTAAAACCATAAACAATTTCAAATGGAGTAAATTTAGTTGCTGAATGTAAAGACCTATTATATGCAAATTCAACATCTGGCAAACATTCTTCCTAAGTCCTTAAATTTCTACTAATTAATGCTCTCAACAATGCAGATAAGGTTCTATTTACTACTTCGGTTTGTCCATCAGTTTGTGGATGACAAGTAGTGGAAAATAAAAGCTTAGTACCTAATTTAGCCCACAATGTTTTCCAAAAATAGCTTAAGAACTTAGCATCCCTATCTGACACAATAGTTCTTGGCATTCCATGCAATCTCACAATTTCCTTGAAAAATAAATTAGCAATATTGGATGCATCATCAGTTTTGTTACATGCAATAAAATGTGCCATCTTAGAAAACCTATCTACTACAACAAATATTGAATCCTTACCTGTCCTTGACCTAGGCAACCCAAGAATAAAATCCATAGACAAATCTACCCAAGGATAGGTAGGGATCGGCAAAGGCTTATACAATCCATGCAGTTTCAATGTTGATTTTGTTTTTCGGCACTTCAAACATCTTTCACAAATTTTCTCAACATCTCTCCTCATGTTAGGCCAAGAAAAATGTTCTTGCAGCAAGAATAAAGCTTTTAAAACACCAAAATGGCCCATTAAACCACCCCCATGTCCTTCCCGAACCAATAATTCCCTAATACTACAATTAGGCACACAAAGTTTGTTTTCCTTAAACAAATATCCCTCAAATATGTAAAATTTATTAAATCCATGTTTCAAACAGGTTCTAAAAATTTCTCCAAAGTCACTATCATGCTCATAAAGTTCTTTCAATTGTTCAAATCCAAGCAATCTAGCATCTAAGGTAGAAAAGAGCACATACCTTCGGGATAATGCATCAGCAACCACATTTTCCTTACCTTTTTTGTAGCGGATCACATATGGAAATGTTTCAATAAATTCAATCCACTTAGCATGCCTTCGGTTGAGCTTTCCTTGACCCTTGATATGCTTCAAAGACTCATGATCCGTATGAATCACAAACTCCTTTGGCATGAGATAATGCTGCCACATCTCTAAAGCCCTTACCAAAGCATACATCTCCTTGTCATAAGTCGGGTAGTTTAGGGCAGCTCCACTTAATTTTTCACTAAAGTAGGCTATGGGTCTTCCTTCTTGCATTAAGACAGCTCCAATACCTACACCCGAAGCATCACACTCAATTTCAAAAGTCTTAGAAAAATTTGGCAAAACTAACAAAGGTGCATTACACAATTTTTCTTTCAACAAATTAAAAGATTTTTCTTGTACTTCCCCCCATTTGAAACCAACATTCTTCTTGACAACTTCATTCAATGGTGCTGCTATGGTACTAAAATCCTTGACAAATCTTCTATAAAAGCTTGCCAAGCTATGAAAGCTCCTCACTTGGGTGATAGAAGTAGGAACCGGCCACTCTTGAATTGCTTTCACCTTAGCTTGGTCAACTTTGATTCCTGCAGCACTTACTACAAAACCTAGAAACACAAGCTCTTCTTTGCAAAATTCACATTTTTTAATGTTAGCAAACAATCTTTCCTTTCTAAGAACTTGCAAAACTTGTCTAAGTTGATCCACATGGTCATCCAAATTTCGGCTATATATTAAATGTCATCAAAATAAACAACCACAAATTTTCCAATAAATGGACGCATTACATGATTCATAAGCCTCATGAAGGTACTAGGTGCATTGGATAATCCAAAAGGCATAACTAACCATTCATACAGCCCATATTTAATTTTGAATGCGGTTTTCCATTCATCACCTTCTTTCATCCTAATTTGGTGATAACCACTCCTAAGATCAATTTTTGTAAACATGCAAGCACCATGCAACTCATCAAGCATATCATCTAATCTAGGAATGGGATATCTATATTTGATGGTAATGTTATTTATAGCCCTACAATCAACACACATTCTCCAAGAACCATCCTTTTTAGGTACCAACAAAACAGGAACAGCACATGGGCTTAAACTCTCACGAATGTATCCTTTATCAAGCAAATCACTTACCTGTTTTTGCAGCTCCTTTGTTTCTTCGGGATTGCTCCTATAAGCTGGTCTATTTGGTATGGCAGCCCCCGGAACAAAGTCAATTTGATGTTCTATCCCTCGAATAGGTGGTAGTCCACTTGAAATCTCATTTGGGAAGACATCTCCAAATTCCTTCAAAAGAGAAATCATTGAACTTGGCAATTCAAGTTCTTCAAAGTTAGTTTGATCATTAAAATAATTTTCTTTGTAAAGCATGACCAGCAAAGGTTTCTTACACTCAATAACCTTATTAATATCCCCTAAACTCAAATAAAAATTGCTACTTAACCTTTCCTTTCTTTCTTTTTCTTTTTTTCCCTTGGATTGGCGCAAACCGTCGGATTTCTCTTCCTTCTCCAAGCTCGCGGGTTTGCCACTTCCGTTTCCATCTCTTTCGGCTTTCCCTTGATCTTTCCACTCAATATGAACCTTAGAAACCTTACCTTGGTCAGAAACCTCAATCTTACCTTCTTGAAAGGATGGTGAAGCCGTTGGTGCCATACTTGCTTTTTCCTTGAGCTTTTCGGCTTCTCTCCTTTGTTGCATTTGTAATTGGTCTTTGTAAACCTCTTTAGGAGATAATGGTTCCAGCTTGACCTTCTTCCCTTTAAACCTGAAAACAATACTATTTTCTCGACCAAAATGAGTAGCATCTTTATCAAATTGCCATGGTCTACCTAATAGTATATGTCCAGCAATCATGGGTACAATATCAGATAAAACTACATCCTCATATCTACCTATATTAAATTTTACTTTGGCTTGTTTGTTTACTTTCATCTTACCACTATCATTAAGCCATTGTAATCTATAAGGTTTTGGATGTTTAATTGTTTTCAAGCCTAATTTATCAACTACAAGATTACTTATCACATTAGTACAACTCCCACTATCTATAATCATGCTACAAATTTTACCTTGTATTTCGCAGCGAGTGTGGAAGATGTTTTCTCTTTGTATCTGCTCTTCATCTTTGTAGACAGCAAGTACTCTCCTTGAAACCAAGCTCAACTCGACATTAGATGTATCTACAGGTTCGACTTCATCTTCATTGCAATCCTCCTCTTGCTCGGTTTCAGCCCCATTTTCTTCACTCGTAGATTCCAGCTCACCATCACCCTTTAATACCATGATTCTTCTATTTGGGCATTGGCTAGCAATGTTTCCTCCTCCCTGGCACTTAAAACACATAACATCATGAGTTCTAAAAGGTTTAGGATCTAATTTTACCTCATTCTTTGGTACTTGGACAGATTTGATTCTAGTCTCCTTCCTTGGCCAGTTTGAACTTTCTTCTTTGACTTTCGGCTTTGGCTTGCTTTCATAGATGGGATTGTTCCTCCAGACACTTGAATTGGACCTTCCACTGTTGGAAACACCTCCAAACCATGATCTTACACCCCTCCTCTTGAATTGATGCTCTAATTTAATAGCCACATGCAACATCTCCTCCAATTCCACATATTGTTGCAATTCTAGTTGATTGGCTATTTCACGATTTAAACCACCAAGAAACCTTGCCATGGTTGCTTCTCTATCTTCATTCAAGTTCAATCTCATCATAAACATCTCCATCTCTTTGTAATAATCCTCCACGGACCTACTTCCTTGAGACAAAGATTGAAGCCTTTGATGCAGCAACCTATGGTAATGGGATGGCACAAACCGCTTCCTCATGGCTCCTTTCATTTGTCGCCATGTTGTAATTAAGTCATCACCAACTCTCCTTCGGGTGTTTTGCTCATTGGTCCACCATTGGAGTGCATAATGGCCAAACTCCATTGCTGCCAATTTCACCTTCTTAGCCTCCGAATAATTATGGCGGTCAAATATCATCTCCATTTTTTCTTCCCACTCCAAATATGCTTCGGGGTCACTTTTTCCCATGAATGGTGGGATGTTGATCTTGATATTGCTAAGATTGTCATCTGTTTCTTCCCTCCTATATCTTCCATGCCCAGCTCTATCTTGGACAGCAAAAGTTTTGTTCATACCTTCCTCAAAGTCACCGTCGAATGGCTCCTCATCAAATTCCTCTCTCGGCCTCTCGCGACCTCCTTGTCCTCGGCCTCGTCCTCCATGGAATTCTTGCCTATTTCTTGTATTCAGCCTTCCTTGTGAGGCTTCTAGTCTTCCCACTCTTTGATTCACATGCTCAACTTGAGCACTAACCCGCTGTATTGATTCCAAGACAGCTTTCATATCCACTTGGTCTCCACTCCCGGTAGCTCGGTCATCGCCATGGAATGCTACGGACTCTTCCTCATTGATCCTCAAGGGTGGATCCCCTCTTCTTATTCTAGAATCTGCCATGTTAGTAAAATACTGCAAAAATAAAATAAATCCTCACAATATTCACTCCCTCACGTGTTTCACTCAAACAAGGTCTCGACACTCGTGTTTGCACACTAGTTTCGGCTTTTACCCTCTTTTAAGCTCTCACACTCTTGCCTTTTTCCACTCAATGAATTATCTCAAAGTTCTAATTAAAACACCCAAAAAATAGCAATTAGATCACTAGTATGTTTTAATTAAACTTATCAACAAAACAGTAGCATAAAGTAGACAATACCGAAAGAATCCAACAAATCCTAATTTTTCGGCTTTCTAGACAAGAAAACACAAAATAATGGGAAAACGTTGGAATTTTTGAAAACTGCACCTGATGGTAATAGATTATGAGTTCAAGAATAAAATTCCAGAAAAAAAAATTCAAATACGAACAAGAATCAAAGAGAACAAAATTATAGAAAAGTGTTGGTTGTTGTTCTTGTAATTCAAGTTTTGTATCAATTCCTTTATCTAATTTTAATCCAAATAATTTAAGCACCCAAAATCCAAATATCCAGCAGCAAAAATAATTCATCAGCAACTCAAATATTCAATAAATAATAAAAAAATCAGCAGCTCCAACAAATTTCCAGCAAACAAATCAAACTCCAACAAACCGAAATATTTTTTCTTCTTTTTTTTTTTTTTTTTTATTCGGCTTTACCTCTTTTTTTTTTTTTTTCACTCACAGAACATAAACAACTGCAGTAGCAAGAATAATTGCCAAAATTGCAATTCCAACTCCAAAACAAACACCAAACCCGTGACCTCCAATTAAACAAAATGTGCAGTTTTTTTTTTTTTTTTTTTTTTGAATATATGAATGCAAATATTTAAGACTAAAACAGCAAAGGAAAATCAACAAAAACCAAAATTATCAAGAACAATGATAAAAGACAGCCAACAAATTAGGAAACTAAAATACGATAAAACTAGGAAACCTAATTCAACTAGTAATGAATTTGTTTTTTTTTTTTTTTTTTTTTAAGATGCAGAACGTGTATGGTGATAGAAGCAACCTTAACCTAATGCTAAAATTGCAGAATAAAACAAAAAAAAATAAAGCAAATAAAGATAGATCAAACCTGAACAAAATTTAGCTCTGATACCAAATGATACGAATCTAGGACGACCTGCTCCTAAACCCGTATTATATTAGCCTAGATCTTTAATTAAGTTCAAGTTCTAATGGAATGGACCTCAACCCCTAACCAACCTGTGGTTAGAATCCTTGGTATAATGTAGACGCCACAATAGGGGATGGAAAACCTATTGATAAGTCAAGCCAAAACAACCAATTCTCTAATGATGTTTTAGGTGTTCTCAAAGAACAAAGAGATAATTAATCTCACAAGTATTTTCTTAATCAAATCAAAGTTGTATTATTATTGAAAAATAAGACTTTAAATAGGCTTGAAAGAAACAAACTAAACCCTAAAAAAATAATTCAAAACCGGACTCCTATAGGAATTAGGAAACTCGACCGAATTCTAATATGTCCTAAACTAAGTTTCCCAAACTAAATTTGATTAATTAATTCCTTTATTCTGAATTAGGAATTAATTAATTTACAATGAAAATAATAAAATACTAACTTTCCTAAACTTATTTGTCAAGAAAATAAATAAATAAAAACTAAAAAGTAATGGTAGTTTCCTAAAACAAAAAGTAGAATAAAATTAGGAAACTATAATACTAGCTTTTTTGACTAATTTGACTTTGACCAATCTTTGACCTCTTTGAACTCCAAATCAGCTTCTAGATGCTTTTTAGGATGCCAAATAAGCTGAATATGAAGTCCCACACGTTGCCCATGCTTGGAAAAATAAGAAAAGGCTAATACAGTAAAATACAGTAAAGCCAGCAAGCAATACAGCAAATTCGGCCAAATTGTTGATGCTGTCCGTACAAGCCCTTTTTGATTGTATTTGAGGCTGCTTTAACTTGATTCCATGACCTCTTAGGCATATTTATTGAACCCATAAATCATTGGAACCATTTCATGCTTCCCAGACTCCAAAAATGTACCAAAACCGTCACCCGGGTCCGTATTGGCTTCTATTGCTTGTATGAGTAAAACAGGCCTTGGTTCTTTAGATATGGCCAACCCCTCTTGACTATGACTTATTTCTTGTATGAAGACAGCAAGATTGTCCTTGAACTTCTTGGCTTGGGCCCTAGTGATCGGTCCCACCTTCATTTGTATTGGGTCAGCACCCCAGTGGGTTGTCGGTCGAACAGTCTCGGGTGGGTTCGCATCACAAGAGCATGCCTACAACAGGATAGTGAAATGAGAAAAGGTAAAAGTAAACATTTCGGAATATTCAGTCAGAATGAGGACACAAATGAAGGTGCAACACATACCTTCCTAGATGCATAGATGCAATAGGTCCTCCATATCCAAACATGCCAAAAAAGGGCTGCATAACCAAGATATGCTTAAAAGATAAATTTCAACGAGTAAACACTAAGAAGACAGTGGACACAGGAATAACGTAAAAACAAATTGTACTTCAAATATGGAAGAAGAAATGCATGATAATAAATAATCAAGAGAAATAGAAAATAAGATAAAGTACATGTAGGAAATAAGAGGTAGACTTATCTTTATATTAGAATGAAACATACATGCACAAGCTACAAAAGTTAGTGTCTCATTTTCACCATATAAATAAGTGTATGCACAAGATAAAAGCAAAATAAAAAGATATTGGAAACAGATTTTACCATAAGGTATGGAGGTTTTAACCTTATTGCCTGTCCTTTCAAAGACCTGTGAAGTGATGCACCCATTTTTACCCTATATAGAATATATGTAAATGACACCATTTGAGGAACATAAAAACCTCACAGAATATGGAAATCAGAATTTGAAAATAACACTTATTATCATAATAAAAATAATGAAAAATGTATTTTCTTGTTAGGTTGCTTAAGGTTTTAGTTCTTTCGCAAATTCTTCTTCTGTTTGACACTAGCATATCCACTTTATAGGGAAAACAATTTCTTTAATTCATTATGCCTCTTTGAAGTATCAATCGCTTGTGCAAGGAATTACATCAAGAATGAGTATTATAAAGAAAATATAAGAATTGTAAGAAAAAAAAGGAGTAGGAATTGGTTCAATGATCACACTAAGTATATTTCATTGTTTAAAATATATATATATATATATATATATAATATGGTGTGATAAGACGAAGCTTAAGGAATTTCAAATCATTTCAAGATCTTGATGTGGAAAGACATGAGCTCATAAATGCAACTAAAAAATTTATGTATTGTACAAACAGAAAAGCATATATACAATATTAGAACTTAGTTTCTAAAAAATTGCTTCAGGGGAAAAAAAAAAAAGAAAAAAAAAAGTAAGAAAAGATACTTGTTTTCCTTACCACTTTACAATTGAATTCTCATCACTGCCATCCATTTCAGGACGAGGGTCAAATATTGAAATCCTCAATCAACAAAAAAAATACGATTACTGTAGCCGTCGGTAATTACCGATGCAACTTTCAGTAATCAACTTATACTTTCTGGAAATATTATCGTAGATTTTATCGGTAATTACCGAAACCCCTATGGTAATCACATTTTACCAATTTTTTGGGCCCCACAAGTCCCCTAATGTGTGTTAAATGCAAGAACATATAATATATGGATTCTTAAATGATCCTAAGGAGAGAAAACCCCAAAGTCTCTGAAAACGTTCTTAAAATTGCAAAAAAATTACGATTACTGTATCCGTCGGTAATTATCAATGAAACCTACAGTAATCAACTTATACTCTCTGGAAAAAATTATCGTAGATTTCATCAGTAATTACCGAAACTACTATGGTAATTACATTTTACCAATTTTTGTCCCCCACAAGTCCCCTAATGTGTGTTAAATGGAAAAAAATGCAAAATATATATATTCTTAAATGATCCTAAGGAGACAAAACCCCAAAATCCCTGAAAAAGTTTTCAAGTTGGACTTGTGGGGGCCAAAAATTGGTAAAATGTGATTACGAGAGTAGTTTCGGTAATTACCGATGAAATCTACGGTAATTTTTTCAGAGTATAAATTGATTACCGTAGGTTTCATCGATAATTACCGAATGTCTACAGTAATCATATTTATTTCGCCAATTTGAGAACTTTTTTCGAACTTTTGGGGTTTTCTTTCCTTAGGATCATTGAAGAATCCATAGTTTGCATGTTTTTGCATTTAACCCACATTAGGGGACTTGTGGGGCCCAAAAATTGGTAAAATACAATTACCATAGCGGTTTCGGTAATTACCGATAAAATGTACGGTAATTTTTCCAAAATGTATAAGTTGATTACCGAAAGTTGCATCGGTAATTACCAACAGCTACAGTAATCGTAATTTTTTTTGCCAATTTGAGAACGTTTTCAGAGATTTTGGGGTTTTCTCTCCTTAGGATCATTTAGGAATCCATATTTTGCATGTTCTTGCATTTAACACACATTAGGGGACTTGTGGGGCCCAAAAAATTGGTAAAATGTGATTACCATAGGGGTTTCGGTAATTACCGATGAAATCTACGGTAATTTTTCCAAAAAGTATAAGTTGATTACCGAAGGTTTCATCAGTAATTATCGACGGCTACAGTAATCGTAATTTTTTTGCAATTTTGAGAACGTTTTCAGAGATTTTGGGGTTTTCTCTCCTTAGGATCATTTAAGAATCCATATATTACATGTTCTTGCATTTAACACACATTAAGGGACTCGTGGGGCCCAAAAAATTGGTAAAATGTGATTACCATAGGGGTTTCAGTAATTACCGATGAAATCTACGATAATTTTTCCAGAAAGTATAAGTTGATTACCGAAAGTTTCATCGGTAATTACCGACGGCTACAGTAATCGTATTTTTTTACCAATTTGAGAATGTTTTCAAAGATTTTAGGGTTTTCTATCCTTAAGATCATTTAATAATCCATATATTGCATGTTCTTGCATTTAACACACATTAGGGGACTTGTGGGGCCCAAAAAATTGGTAAAATGTGATTACCATAGGGGTTTCGGTAATTACCGATGAGATCTACGGTAATTTTTCCAGAAAGTATAAGTTGATTACCGAAGGTTTCATCGGTAATTATTGACGGCTACAGTAATCGTAAATTTTTTGCAATTTTGAGAACGTTTTCAAAGATTTTGGGGTTTTCTCTCCTTAGGATCATTTAAGAATCTATATTTTGCATGTTTTTTCATTTAACACACATTAGGAGACTTGTGGGGGCCAAAATATTGGTAAAATGTGATTACCATAGGGGTTTTGATAATTACAGATGAAACCTACGGTAATGTTTGAAGCAAAAACAAATTGAATGTTTTCACTTATTAATGTCGTTTTCTCTCTTACTTTGTCAGAAGTTATCATTAATAATGCTACATTTAGCATGTTATTGGTTGGAACACACATGATTGAAGTTGTCGGATGGAATTGTGGTGATTCTTTTAAGACGGTGTACAAATGTCAATTACAGACGATGCATCGATCATTACCATTGGGTAGTAATATCATCCGTGCAACAGTAAGAAACCTACAAACAACTGAACCAAAAACTGAACACAGAATGATATGTTATCAACACAATATGGCAGATGAATTTGACAACAAAAGAACACATAAAACCAACGTCTATTATGCCAAAACACATGTTACGCGGTTGAGCAACTGATTGCATTCCTGACTACATTGCATACACACGCATATCGCATGACATGCCCCCGTTGTCTTAATATAGCGTCGAGCAATTTATGGGCCTTCTATTCAATGGTGTTGTTGGTTGGTAGTGCTAGCAAAAGGTACGGCGGTCGAGCATGATCGGCTGCTGTGACCAATCTGTTTACACCTCCCGCATCTATATTGATGACGCTCCTCTCCTTGAGATTGAATCCTCTTCTTTCTTGGTCTTCCTGACTGTTTGCCAATTTGAGGTGGAAGTACAACCTGGTTTATGACGTCATCTGGAGCATGCCACTGACATTTATCCCCAAGTGGATATATGGTTTCCGAATATGCGTCACGGAGTAATTCAACTGAGTAATGCGCCAAGCAAAGGATATATGGAGAAATATGTCGATGCTTACATGCTGCAATTGCATAGATACAAGGAAATCCATGAATGTCAAATTCCTTGCATAAGCACGTCTTATTTTCTAAGTTAACAACTTCAACGAACATGCCATGGCGAACAACTTGAAACTCATATAAGTTCAATGGAATAACACGTAAGCCTCTGCCATTATTTGAGCGCTCTTGCATGATATTTTCCAACCAATTAGTAATAGGAGTTTGCATTGCAGATGCATTAGTTCGACGTTCATACCACCACCTTTGCAAGACATCACGAATGTGATCTAGTAATGGCAAAACAGGTTTATCCCTAGCATCAAGAAGTGCAGAGTTCATGCTCTCTACGATGTTAGTTGTCATTATGTTGTATCTATTGCCCGGAAAATGTGATCTAGCCCATTTTGCAGGATTTGCATCCTTGAGATATTGTACAACTTCAATACTAACCCCTTCTAAAAACTGCATGGCCTTATTAAAATCCTCAACAATATATGCTCTAGCTGCATCATTAAAAGTTGATATAATCGCATTGATAAACTTCTTAGCACGTAAATTTATACCAAGATGATATGTGCAGTGGCCATGGTGATTATTAGGGAAAACTGTAAGTATCGCTTTCACAATGCATTTGTGTCTGTCCGATATAAAAGCTATATTTGGATCATCCCCAAACGCTTTTTTAAAACTCTCAAAAAACTACGTGTAAGCCGCATCCGTCTCCCCAGGGCCTATTCCATAAGCAAATGGATAAATTTGATTGTTCCCATCCAAACATGATGCAATATATAACAAACCCCTATATCTATTCTTCATCGTAGTTCCATCGACTGCTATGACTCTCCGCATATGCTAAAACCCTCTAATGCTAGTTTCAAGTGCCATGAAAAAATATAAAAATCTGTTTTGATCATCAGTTTCAATTCGAGTAAATGTGGCCGGATTTTTGCTCTTCAAAACGTGACTTCATAAAGAAAGTTTTGCATATGAATCTTCTGGCGTGTCCCACAAACCTGATAGTACAACTTCCTTAGCGGCACATGCTTTGTTGTAGCTTATGTTTACTCTGTAATTAGAGCGAATGTCATGCACGATATCTCAGGGTTTGTATTACCGTGAAATCCTATCAAATATTGCCTGGATAATGTCTTCGATAACTGAACTTGTTGCTTGATGATGATCCCTTTTCATGCTATTTAAAGAGCAAATATGCTCATCCTTGAAGGCCTTAATCATGAAGGCCTTTGTATTATCACCATGTAGCTTGGTAGCACCCATTAGCCACATGCAATTGTTGTTTGCACATACAACCTCATATCAGACTCTATCTGACTTCTTGACCTTGAATTCAAAATTTCTCCTTAGTGCATAAAGATTAAGCTTCTTCTGTAGCGCATTCTTATTCACAAAGAGTTGGTTGATTCGAATGATTTCATGGGCATTGACAGATGAGAAGCGATGGTTAACCCTAAGTTCAGCCATGGATGCGGTAGAATCCTGTCGAATGTCCAAATGGTTTTTGGTATAAGGAGAGGCAAGCACATCATCATTCACATTATCAATTGGACTATTACCATAAGGAGAATCACCATGTCGACTATCACCAGCT
The DNA here is from genome assembly GCF_031755915.1 of Ziziphus jujuba. NCBI lineage: Eukaryota > Viridiplantae > Streptophyta > Magnoliopsida > Rosales > Rhamnaceae > Ziziphus > Ziziphus jujuba. The sequence continues at coordinate 26,893,570 of NC_083381.1, read as the reverse complement.
GAATGTCCCGAATGTTGGGTCTAACAAATGTCACGTAACCCATCTTCATTACGATCAGTGTTGACCTCAACCTCAAATTGTTCATCTTTATCATAATCATGTCCACGATATTCATTCATATCATTAATGTCGAAGCACTCATTATCATGATCATCTTCCATAGATTGCACATTATTTTCACAAATTTGATTTTCGGAGAATCCAGGTTGAATTTCCGGCACATGAAGTTCGGTCGCTGGGGACTGCATGTCATCATCAGAGGTACATATAGCTGTCTCTGGAACTGCAGATAGTGGGGCAATATTCATAAATCCTGAACTTGTAGGTATCCTATTCACAACACATCCAGCAGTATTAATACTTTGTGCAACCTTGGATAACACATCAACAATAAGTGGAGATCTGTCTTGAAGTCTGTGTGAACTATACTCTTCTATAAAACTTTGTAGGTCTTCATCATTTTGCACAACGTACGACTCACATGACAAACACACATGGTATATGAACTTGAAGATTAATTGATGTTGTGTAGAATCTAAGTTGAGCGCATTGTAGACAACATCTTCAAGTTTTGCCAACGTACAATTCCTTTTGATATGTATAATCTTCGTTCTTTGACTTTGGTATCTCTAAGTACCTTCAGAACATACACTCCATGTTCCATCATAGAACAGTAAAACTGAAATTTGTGACATTGAGCACAAAGGGTTTGCCAATTCAAAACATAATAAGTATCTCCGTGTCACAAGCTTGTGGTAATTCATGAGTTCGTATGACTAAAAATAATTGCAATCGTAGAATCTTTGCTGGAAGGTTTAACTATAATCCTGAAGCAAAAGTAATGAAAAAATACAAATGCATTTTCAGTAAATGAGTACAGAAAATAAGCCAAACAATTATGTTATTAACGCCTAGTGGAATAGCATTTTAAATGCAAATGAGTAGAATAGCATTTTAAATACAAATACAAATGCATTTTCAGTAAATGAGTACAAATGCATTTTAAATGTTGCATATTAACGCCTAGTAGAATAGCTACTCTTGACAGACATAGTGGATCAAGTAGATTAAGATGTCAAGTTTGTAGCACATGTGCTAAATCATAACATAATGTTAGCTTGAATGGATGCAATGTTGAAAATGTGGTGTTCTGTGGATTATTTTGTTCAACATCATAAATATAGTTACATTTAGCATGTCATTCGTATACAATAACATTATCAAAGTGGACAAATTTGATTGTCCAATTGGTTTGCTTTCAGAAAATGGAAAAATTATATATTCCGATGGAACCGCAGGTTAAATTTTCCAACAAGCAAGTGTTTCGGTAATTACTGATGGACCGTACGTAACAAACAAAGGTTGTAATTTTCAAATGGAAATTTCCAAACCATTTATGGATTGTTTTACATAAAATAACACCAACATAGAACTTGCACTTATATATCATGTCAAAACGTGACAAACAATGAATCCAATATAAGGGAAAAATGTATACATATCTGTACATATATATATATATATACACATACCAAAAAATCTTTAACTCTGATCCGCACAAACGTACAATTTAATTACACCCTTTTGCAATCTATGGGCATCACAATGAAAATTTTTAGTCTTGTTGTTATCACAAAAGGTTGGGGGTATGCAGAGAGAGTGAACTGAATTGAAGGTGGTATTGTGTTTTCTGCAATGGTTCATCAGTGCGAAGAAAGGCTGAAAGGTACGTAACCAACAAAAGAGAAAGAGAGAGGGAGACACACAGGATTCATTAAATGTGGGAGCAGGGAGAGTAGAGAGAGGGATAGAAATTAATGAGGGTAGATGAGAAATGGGAGATGGTCAAAAAATTTGTTTAAATATTTTCCACTTTATTCGACAGTTAATGAGAAATGAGGGTAGATGAGAAATGGGAGACTGTTACATATATTCTACACTTTCATATCCATTTATTTTAATATTTTCCACAAGTGCACAATTAATTCCCTCCTGACAACTCTCGTTTGGACATACTGCCATGGAACTGTATTTTAAAAGTGATTGGAAAACGCTTGCAAGCTGGGAATAGTCTACAATCTAAAACTAAGTACATTTCAATGGATACCATTCAAACAAGTTCAAATGGTCAGAAACTAGAGAGCCAGTATTTGAGAACTCAATTACCATTCATTTAAATTTTCATCCTTCTTATTTATTGCTTTTCCACATCTCAAATAATATAGAGAATTTAATAATGAAATTGGGTCCTTACACATCATCTTGACACGAGAATCGTGTACAAAAACTGAAAACTAAATTTGAATTAGCAAGAGAAAATTGTACAAGTGTTTTATGAATAAAAATTAGAGAATATTACAGCTCCTACAAAAGGCTCTGTTGGTATCAATCCCAAATTGACCCAATGTTCCCCATCAATGTCAAAATCTCAAACACCAACTGGCACCACAAATGGTATAATGCCAAACTTTAGTGACAGCATTAAAAGCATACGGGGCACCTCCACTAAAACGGAGACCGATTTGATACCTGGATGAAATTAAACGAAATATCTACAGTTACTTACAATATTTAGCATACAAGTTTCAAAGAAAATAATTAAATACCTATAGTATCCATAAAGAAGTATAAAGGTTCAAATCTAACAGTTGAGGCAATAGCTCATACCCAGTAATATCCTCTGCTTTCTATGAATTGTATAGAACCAAAATCCAATCTCATAGACTGATTTGCTAAAGGATGCCCAAATCTCCAAAACAGCAAAAAAAACACCAATTGAAATCAAGACATTGAGTAGATGGCCAACCTTCAACAAATATTAATCCAGACTGCCAGAAAAATATAAATATTAAAAAAAGATACTCAAGTCAATTTTATTTTTTTTCAAGGATAAAATAGGTATAAGAGGATAGATAAAAAAATGTTGAAAGGGAGAAGGTATATTTCATTAACATATATACATATCAACATAAGGAGGGGTATTTTTCATCAAAGCTTTCAAAATTGGGGCATTCACCCAAATTCGTTTCAAAAAATAATATCTAATTTCATACATATTCAGGAACTAAAAGAGTCAGAAAAAATATGCTAAAAGGATGTCTGCAGATACATTCTATGAATTTCCTAAAGGCAAGACAAATAACATAAGATATAATTAAAAGTAACACAGAAAACATTTCCATGTCAAGTAACACCTTCAAACTTATAAACACATCAAATTGAAATAACAGTGAAAATTCCATCAATGGCATGGAAAATGTTATAAATGTTGGAAGCTATATACAAATGAGTATAATGAAGGAAAAAACACTCACAAATAAAGGAATGGAAATAGAGATGCTATTGGCAGCACTACAAACAAATTGAGAAAGATACTCAGTCATAAACAACTAATATGCTGAGAAAATCATATAGATCATACATCATACAAGTAATCCCGGACATGTGTGATTCAAGCAAGAAATGAAGAAGAGATCATTTCTTAAACAATTTATATAAAAACATGGTATAAATAAGACTGATCCACGTAAAAAGTACCAAATGATGAAAATTATCAATGTGATGCACAACTAAATTCTATTTGAAAAGGAAAACAAAAGACAATAATAAATGTCTAATCTATTTACAGATAAAATAAAATAACTTGAAAAAAAAATTAAGAAGGATGAAGAAGAAGAAAAAGAAACAAGGCTATAAGTCAGACTTCAAAAACGTTAAGAAAACTGAATTAAAGTTAAAGATGTTTGTTGGATCTTCATTCAATCCTACTTCAAAGCATGTCTATCAAAAATAGAGTGTCAAGAAGAAGGAAGAATGTGAAAATGTTTTCCATCAAATTCTTTTGCTACTTCCTTGTCAACCTCTACCAACCTTCTAAAGTGCAGCATCAAATTCATCCACCAGTAATCTAACAATTACAAGACATGTAGCAGAGAACAAAATACACATCACAGATGCAACAAATCAAACAAAACATCTACATGATCAACATTCAACAATGCTTTGGAATGCCAATAACCAAAAATTAATAAAAATAAATAAATAACAAACAGTAGAAGAATAAAAAAAAGCACCATTACACAACACAACTACAGTAATAAAAAGAAGGCCTCGAATTATTCCTTACATAAAATGTTTTAGAGCCTTTAGCATATATGTTGAAACATTCCTTACATAATTGCCAATGAAAAGTTCACATTAATATTCAATTTCATTTCTGCCTTGTCATTTCCAAATAGACCTTTCAACAAAATACCAAACAAATCTTAGGTTCTTATTCAACACATATTCCACTCGTTAGCCTAAAGCCACTTAAAAAAATGATTAGATAACTTCCTACACTTTGATGTCAATGGAATAGGGTAAGCCGTAAGTCTCAATAGCTCCAAAATTGTCCATGACCCTCCAAATAGAAGTTTGAAACATCCATCTTTCAGACTAACTATTCAAAGGGCAATCTTTTCTTTTATGGAGTTGGGGAACCGTATTACAAACCCCCAACTTTAACCAGTTCAGCCATCAAGCTCAATAGGAAAAAACGAACTCTTGTCCTAATAAAGTTAAAATTACTTTTACATATATATATATATATATATATATATATAATGAACAAGAGACAACAAACAACAAAAACCAAATGCAACCCTTAAATCATCATAGGAGACGCTTTTGATGAGTGAGAAATAAGAGATACGAGAATCTAAACCTTTTGGTCGTTGTCTTCTCTCCTGAGATAGAAGAAGAAATCACTGTAAAGTGAACAGCAGACCCAATTCCAAAAAGTCCAACGGTTTCATTCGCATAAAGCAATTTACAATCAGGATTTTCTATTTCCTTCGACATAAAAACAGAGGGAAAACCTCGCAAGACTCTGACTGACAGGCAAACCAATCCAAAGCTTTCGCACTGCAAGGCACAGCGACCTTTAGAAATCCTCACAGAATCACATATGAAATGAAAACCAAACAAAACGATATAGTATCAAAACAGCAAAGTCTTACGGAATTTTCCAGTACCTGAAACCGAAAGAATCCATTGGAGGTAGAAGGAGGATTTAGCTTCAACTTCCCCACAACATCTTTGATACTCTCTAATCCCTTCTCAAGCGTCAATGCCGGGGATAGAGTACATGTAATGCAAGTCTCCACCACAAAATCCCCGTCCTCCATTCACGAATCCTTGCCGATTTCCATTATTGGACCATCAAATTGCACACCGAACACTACCTAAAACAAAAATTACAAAAGCATAAGGAAAAAAATTACAGAAATAGCAAAAAAAAAAAAAAAACATAACCCTAATTTCGATTCCAACTTATCCCAAAAGCAATCAGAAAAATAAAAAACACACCCCACAAATGTTTTAAAAAAACCCTAGAAACCACTCAAATCGAAAAGTCAAAGCAAAAATGAAGCAAACAGACCAGGCATTTTATCAGAGAGGCCAAGTGAAACAGCAAGCTTAGGCATCTGCTTCCACCATGCAGTACCACCCTTGAGCTTCGTATACAAATCCACGTCCTCCTTCTTCACAATACCCTAATTTCGAATTCCAAACCATCAATTTTTTTGTATGGAATTTTGGTGATAGGAGAGACGAAACGGGGCTGTTTGGCAGAAGGACAACTAAGTGAAAAAAGCTTGATGAATGAGAAGAGATGAGCCAACTTTGGGGAAGGGTGATGAAGGAGAAGAGAACAGTCGTGTGAAGAAAAGAAAGAAATAACATAAAATAAAATAAAAAGTTAAAATATTTGATTTGGATATAAGGATATTTTGGGATTATTAAAAATTAAAAAGGTAGAAAAAAAAATACCAAATGAAAGGGTAAAAATCGTGAAACTCATCCCTATAGAGGCATTGGACCAAATTCCCTCGGAGTTGGAGAAGGTAGTAGGCCCACAAAGTAGGAATGGACTTTCAAATTTCCCCTCGTGAGCCCGTTTTCTATCTTTAGTCTTGAGTTTAACTCCAAGCCCGTTTTCATGATGAAGTTGAGTTTTTGAGTCTCGTGTTTGTTTTTTCATTTTTTTTGTCTTTTTCTTTTTCTTTTTTTCAGCAAGAAAACCTGCAACGTACTTGACCAAAAAAATGAAAATCCTTGCAACTTGAATTTGGATATGGTCTTGTGGTTTTTTTTTTTTTTTTCGATTAAGAAGAAAAAAAGGAAAATGCAAAAACGAAGCAACGATGAAATGCATACTAGTTTGTATTCGTCTAGTTTGCATTTGTTATTATTCTCATGATTTCTTAATTTAATAATATTATTATTATTTTTTAGATTTTCTTGTTGGGTGTAAAGTTTTTCTGTTTTTAATTTTTATTATTTGTAAAAAGGGATATTATTCTAATTTTTTTAGAAATTATATTTTTAGGCACCGTCATCGAGTTTAAGCTTTGTGGGATTTTGACACCATTACCCCTCTAAACTATATTTGGGTTGCATTTTAATCTCCTCTCCCCTCATGAGTTTAGAGTGAAATGGCCATAAAACCCCTTTTCCTTCAAGGAGTTGATGGAAAAAATTGGAGTCCCTACAATTTGCAAAAACGGATATAGTTTAGAGGTTGTTGGTGCCAATTACCCTGTAAACTATGTCTGCTGTGTGGAGCCTTTGTCATCGCATGTGTTTATACAGTCGCAGAAATTTGTGTAGGTTTGCAAATTAATACCCTACATGTTTCCAATTACAACTGGCATATATTCAGTGTGCGTAGAGTAGATTATTACGTAGATGTCAGATAGACCCACAAAATTTTCCGCTGATTGGAATTTATAAATTCACCACAATATTAGAGTGGTGTGGGTGTGTAGAATATCAAATATATTTTCTGAAAACGCATACAATGTGTGTGTGTGTGTGTGGGGAATATCAAATGTATTTTCTGAAAACACCACACAATGTATGTGTGTGTGTGTGTGTGTGTATATATATATATATATATATATTTCTGTGTGCGTGTGTAGATGAGATCTAGACTCTTAAGAGTGAAAAATTCTAAACGCACCCTCAAATTCATTTAGTTGCATATATCATCCTCACTTTCCTCCGGAATGGATGGTTTTCATGTTTGTTTGCTGGTTAACTGTCTTAAGGGCCTTCTAATTTGGTGAAGTTCCTACTTGATTCTGTCATCAGGTTCTAATGGTTTGGAAGAGACTGTGATGTTCCTACAAAACGTTTTATGCACCTGCCCAAAAATACTGCTCCTTCTTCTATTCCCTAAAGCACGAAAGTTAAAAACTTACCAGTCTGTCAACCTTGTGAAGCATTTTAATCCCTGAAAAACTTGACATTTTCATACCAATTTTTTCCCAGCTTTAAACTCATAAAGATGACAAATATTTCAGAAGCTTTTATCTAAATTTGATACAATTTGAATAGCCCAAAATGATCTGAAAAGAGGGAAGGCCGTGGGGTTGATGTCATGATGAAGTTTCAAATATTCTACTACAATGGAAAAAGATTTTATTTAAAATCATACATATTATGTCACATTATGTAACTCAAAAACTAATTACCCCACTTCCAAAAATTCCCCCAAGAAAAAAAAAAAAAAAAAAATGACTGCCCAAATATGCCCACAAACTAAAAAAAGAATTACTTCCTCGAACTGTTTTTCCTAAGCAACACCAGAAACAGAGACTACAAAAACTGCAATAAGAACCCCAAACATAACAAAACCACTTTTGAAAGCTTCTAATGGAGCAGCAGCCGTACTGGTAGTTGGTGCAGGTGTTGTGGCAGCAGGAACTGTGGGAGAGGCCAACGCAGAAGGAGTTGGAGCTGTCGAAGACAAATTCCGAGGCACATTGATATCAACCTTCTGCCCAGCTTGGCAATGCCCAGGGACACCACAGAGAAAGAAGTGGTGGCCTTTAGTTTTGACGGTGTAGGAATCGTTTCCAGTGTTAAATGTTTCCAATGGCACTGACGCATTGCATGATCTGTACATTGCATGTGTAACTCGCATCACATTGTGAAATTGAGAATTGTACTCGAATTCTGTTTTGCATGCACAAAAACAAATGAGAAAAATTGAGATCACTTCAACGGCATGAGAATTAAGTTTTCCAATAGTTGAATACATTGGTCTATATGAAAGTACACTCAAAAGCTAACACAAAAAAAAAAAAAAAATCTTTTTGTTTCAGATAATTTCAAGAAACTACATGCTTTTAAAAGTCATTAATAAACAAAAACTTGTAGTATGAGAATGTATAGGAATGGAATGGAGAAAAGTGAAACAAATCACACTGTTTCTACCATATTCCCAAAATCAACTTGTATAGCAACTAGGAATGGAATGGACAAAAGTGAAATTGTAAATAATTGATGGGGTCTCTGTTTGTTTTCTTCGTGGAGTTAAAGAAAAAAAAAAAAGCTACATCATGATGGAGATGGGTGGGTGGGTGATGTTGAATGAAAATGGCCCACGACAGAGACCACACGAGAACAGACGGCAGAGCATGAAAGTTCCCCCTTCCCAACAAAAGGTTTGGTGTATATGATCATTACCAATCATATAAACACCAGATGTTTTCAACGTAGGACAGAGACAAGGACAAAACTTCTTTTCTTCTTTCAAATTATCAAAATAAATTACTCTTTTACTGGCTGCCACACAACCCCACCTGGGTTATAGCACCAGCAGCCGTGTAAGGCATGCTTAGTTGAGGTATTTTTCCTATTCATGAAGTCCCCTAATACTACAGCATAAGCCAAAAACCATCCCCATATGAGAATTATTGCAAGAATGTGAAAAGCGGTTAGAGAAACAGCACAAACTATAGACTGTTGGAAAACAAAATTGGAACTTTGTAACAAAAAATGAAGCAACCTGGAAAATTCTTATCGATAAATAAACTACCAAACTGATCATCACCCAAAACCCAGAAAAGTTACCATTATCAGATAGAAACTTACGAATAATGTCACCAACTTGGAAGGTCTTAGTAGCAGCCCACTGTTTGTAATTAACGTTGCCAATGGTGGTCCATCCAGCAGAGTCCCCAACCTTATACATCACTCCAAGTGAAACCTGAAACTTGGCCATCAGGACCAGCAAAGCCACGGTCTTCACAAACAAAGCCATGGCTTGAGATTCTGGAGGAGGTTAATTTACGTTCTGGGATTCTTTTCTGGTTGTGTTTCGAGGCTGTTTGGGTGGTTTTTCCATTGTTGCATTTATAAAGCTTTTGGACTGCCATGGTTGGAATTAAGTAGGGACCATTGGAGGTTACAACCTCATAAAGGAGAAGGAAATAATTCGGTCCCTTGCTTTTCAACATATTGCAGAGGGACCCTTTTTGTTTGATATGTCATAATTATTAGCAACTGTTAATGAAAACAATGACTTTTTGTTTTGTCTTTTTGCTGAAAATAGTTTCAAACACACTTTTTTTTTTTTTTTCCTTTGTTTTCTTTTTTTGATTAGGTTACTTCAATTCGAAATTTCAAATAGGAAAGAGTATGATATTACCAATTTAACATATGCAATTGATTAGATCTCTATTTCATATTAAAAAAAATTTGATTGGATCTTTCTTTTTTTTTCTTTTTTAAATCATTGATTGATTGGATCTCTATTGGTAACTTATCACAAAAAATCCAAACCCAATACAAAAAGCAAATTTCAGGTTCAAATTCTAAATTATAAGTGAACTCACTTGGTTGGATTACTACTTTTTACAGTATTTTTTTTTTTTTCAATAAGTAATTTTCTAAAAAATTTACATAAGTTGTCCATGCCCATCTTTTCATTAAAAAATAAAAAAACACAAAAACAAAAAAATAAAATAAAAGAAAAATAAAATATATTTACGATTATGATTCTTAGGTCCAGACACCCAAAGAAGTGCAAATCAAGTTTATAGTGACAAAGTATCAAGTTTGGTGATCTTCAACATGAAGATTAATGAAGCAAATTTTTTCACTTAAAATATTTGGGTGTTGGGTACAAGAGTTAGTACTTGAGACCAAATTTGATTATCGAGAGAAAAATTGAAATTGAAAGTTGGAGTTCAAACTTGTTGGGGGACAATGCACAATATACTTATTTTTCAAGTAATACCTATACATGTAAGTGATTAAAAAGGCTTAGAAAATGAAACTAAATAAGAAGCAATTCTAGATGTAGATCATTAGATACATGCAAAAGGATTAAAGTCCAAGCAAAAAGACAGCTAATTAATAATTCTGATTTATAAACAATAGTTGACCATACCATGGTTCCTAAGGTTGAAGGACTTGAAAGGAAAGAATGTTTGGGTTTATGGGTAAGTGGTGGGTATTGGGATAAAGCCAATCTTCATTCTTCAGTTCAAGAAAATTAAAAATTGTGGAGGATGCTCTATCACTTCCATGATTGCTACTTTTAACTTTTATTTGAATATACAGTTTTATATGTTCTTCTTGGTGAATGATATGATTGGCATTCCCCACCACTCATTATTTCCTTTTAGTTGGATCTTATTGCTTTCTACATGGGACACAACTGCCTTGCTTCGTACATTTTCTTCTACCAAGTTATACACATGCATGTGATGTGCATTTGTATGTATGTACGTATATATTTAAATGTATTTCTGTGTGTGTTTTTTTTTTTTTTTCCCATTGCTTAGTCAAACCAATATTTTTGTTAAATAAAAGAAACACATAATATTTTATTGCAATGGCAGTGAACATAATAACTCACAGATCTATAGCTTCTTAGTGAAGAAAACAGGGGAAAAGCCAAAAATAATGTGACTGAAAAAAACTGCTTTTCATTAAGGTGAAAAATACAAAATGTTTTAGTAAATAAAACTGTTTCCCTGTAAAATTATTGAACTTATCAAAATATACCATGTAAAATAGGGAAAAAGAAAAAGCACAAGTTGTAGCAAAAATAATAAGAAGAAGAAGAAGAACAGAAAAAGCACCATTATTCTTGGCTTTGAGATTACAGGGGTACCAAAAATGACTTATGCTTTAATCTTCATTTAAGTTGGAACTGGTTTGCAATAAATAAAAGAAAAAGTGTTTGTAATGCTGTCTCTTTCAAAAATATTAATGCATGCTTCCACGCTTTTAACAGTACGGCTGTTGATGATGTCGGCAGGGAACAAGAGGTAGACCCACACACTTTGAATTTGGCTTCAAGATTTTCCACAACAACCACCTCCACATGCACCCAAAAAATTCTTTTCTCAATTGGACAACTTATATGACTAAAATGTGTTTCTTACGCACAAAAAGTTACGCGAACTTATATTAAACTATACTTTACAAAAAGTTACATGAACTTATATTAAACTATACTTTCTTATTTGTTTATTAATAAGCATTCCTAGAAACACATTGCGATCAAACTAAAGAACAAGATGGAGAAAAAGATGATGAACAATATGCCATAAGGAAAAAGAAAGTATTTTAGCCTTTAAAAGTACAACAAACAAAAAGGAGGTAAAATATATATAAGAGAATAACTACTGCCCTTATTAAAGCTTCCCTTTTGATTCCATGGCCCTATGACCAAAGAAATAAAGGCAAAAATTAATACCACATCTGTAATATAGCTTCCGTTTAATTGTTTCACATATACCTATTTCCTATATTTGCTATGACTTTCAATAACAGAAAAAATAAAAATAATAATAATAATAATAACCCAAATTTACAACTGAGAAGCAGGGTCAAATCCATTTGCATGCCCATTTTTCTTGGCATCACCATAACCATTTCCAATATGATTAACAGTTTCTTCCACCTCATCCACTTCATAATCCATAAATCTCTTCCAATACCAGTGCTGCTTCCATACTCTATCTGTCATCTCTTCGATTGGAATGTTCTTCGTCTCCGGCAGCAGAAACAGCACGAAGGTCGACATGATCAGAACCCAACCGGAGAAGAACAAAAAGATACCCCACTTGAAATGGCAAAGCATGGACAGAAAAGCCTGTGCTATAACAAAAGTGAAGAGCAAGTTGACACAGACGGTAACACTTTGCCCCGCCGATCTGGTCTCTAACGGGAATGTCTCACTGGGTATCAGCCACCCCAAAGGTCCCCAAGACCAGGCAAAAGCAGACACAAAAGTGCAGACCATGACAACAACAAATATTCCAATGCCTTTGCTAAGGCTATCAGATGTGTCTGTGACCTTCAATCCTAGTATTATTGCTATCACCGTTTGGGACAAGAACATCTGAACTCCCGCTTGCAATAAGAGCATCCTACGACCCACTTTGTCTACCGAATAGATCGAAACAACGGTGGAGAGAACATTCACTGCTCCTGTAATTACAGTTGAGTAAAGGGAAGCATCACCGCCAAATCCCAAGGTGTTGAAGAGGACTGGCGCATAAAACATGATCGCATTGATTCCCGTACATTGTTGGAAGATCTGCAACAAATTTCATATGAGAATTTAGTCCATGAGATTTCATATTCATGAATTAATGGGATAAAAAGAGAAACAGGATTTTGGAGGGTAATGTTTACTGACCTGAAGAGCAACAGAAATGACTAGCTGGGGACGATTCCTACGCTTCAGGAGATTTCTGAAAGGGTGCTTCACTTGTTTAGCAATTTCACTTGCATCAACAAGTTCCCTGAACTCAGGATCAACATTGTCAACGCCTCTGATCTTTTTGAGTACAGCTTTTCCTTCTTCCAAACGACCACGCTCAATGAGACTGTTGGGAGTGTCCACCACTAGAAGAGACCCTACTGTTAGAAGACCAGCAGGAATGCCTGCCAAACCCAATGAAAGCCTCCAACCCCATCCACCTTCGATTCTGTTACGATAAAGACAAATTATCACCAAATTAGCCATGGTTAATATTAATTGAGCAAGCATTAAGGGACGACAAAATAACTATATTACTATACTTTAGATGACGTTTATGCGTTAATAATATTACTTCGACAAAGTACTGACATCATAAAAGAATAAAGATCGCAGCTCAAAATGAGGGTTCCTTAATGGAGATCCAAAGACTGTTTTTTAGTTGCACATTGATGACATTATAGAGTGAATAAAATACTTGAACATCCCAAGAAAGTATAAAATAAATGAAACTTTTTCTAATCAATTTTTGAACCTGAAGCATCAGAAGACAATGCTATATAAAATAATCTACTTATAAGTATTCACCTTCATGTTTGAACATTCCCAATGTGACTCATTTCATATTCACTGGTCTAACAATTATAGATTAAAAATGAAATAAAAAAAGAGCACAAAGAAAACTGAAAAGCAAATAGCATACGTGTTAACCTCAGATATCAAAAGTCTATGTGTCTCATTCACTGAATTGAACCGCTATCTACTTAAAACAGTAAAATTTGAAAACCGTTAACTTGATTGTCAAAAGGTCAAAGCACGGTTTTTGGAAATGTAACACCTTAGACAAGTCAACAATGTACCTCAAAAAATCTTGGAACCAGGATCATTTGGTATTTTAAATAATTACTTCTGAGATTACGAAATGAGACACGTGTGTTTTTTTTATTTGGATAAGTGGGCACGTACATTATTCCCACATGATGTCAAACTGTCAATACACAGTAACTTGGAATTGTCTCTATTATTGTATTATACTGCCATATATTTATATTTATATATATATTACATTCATTTAAAATATTATTTAGCCACAAAACAATACTTTCATTTTACGCAAGATATATATAATCCAGGAATCTTTCTTCTAGTTGTCGCTTATATAAATATTTTAATACGAAAAAATGCAAAAAACCAAAAAACAAAATGAAGAACATGATGTAATTAGAAGGAGAATCTGTCTTACTTGGCAGTGCCGTAATTGATTAGGTTTGCCAAAAGAATGCCAATAGTAACATTAAGTTGGAACAGTATGTTCAGCCCTCCACGTATTCTTGTAGGAGCAATTTCCGAGAGGAACAGTGGCACAGCCTGTTATACATAGAATTTGAAAAGCTTAGAAACTATATAATTAATTAATTCTCTGCTACTACCAAATTAATACAAAGAATTGAATAGCCACCACCACCAATTGAAAAAAGAAGTCCAAGAGAATCGACATTAAAGTGACAATTACATGAGCTTATAAAGTGAGGTATTAAATCAAATGTACCATGTAAAAGAAAAAGACAATTATCAAGATGTTGTGGATTAAACAAATCAGATTACCGATATGCAACAAAAAGTAGACCTTGTTAAACAACTTGTTTCTTATAGAACAAAATATATAAATATATATATATATATATTCACAAAGAAAACTTTATTTCACATGCATCATGCCTTCGCGTGATTTCTATATGTGATCCAAGCCCTCGAACGTGGAGGGTTGAATTTAATGTCCGAGTGTAATTACAAAACTGGATAAGAAAAAGCAATTTCACAATGAAAATATTAACCACAGAAGCATGATAGGCTATTCGTTGGAATTTATAATAGAGAGAAAAAAGGGGGCAAAAAGGGGTCCACAGCATCACATTATTCAACTAAAGCCAATGACTTTTGATATGGAAAATGATTTGAACACATAAGAATTAGGTTTTTTACTCGGTTTTTGTCCGGATAACTCCGGACGATATATCATTATCACATGAAGTTTCCAAAAAATAAGCCAGAATAGACTTAAAAAGGTCTCAATTACATACAAAAACGTCAGAGACTCAAAAAGGGTTTGAGCATATTTAAAGCAATAAAAGTTGGAAAAGGCTGTGGATGATTACGACTCAATTGCTAATAAAGAAGAAACTGAGCTAACAATTTTTTCATAGTTTGTGATTTGATACAAAGCAAAGCCTTTTTTATTTTTATTTTTTCTTTTTCATTATCATATTGCTTTAACCTCCAGTCAATTTGGGCAACCTTGTATAGTCAACATTGGCCACCCTCTTAAAATTAAAAACTCTGTTCTTTGATCAGCAGCTAGATGCCCAAAAACCATTGGTGGGCTTCAGAGAATTAAACGAAAGCCCAGTATTTTGCCGACTACATGCACACATGCTAAGGTGTCTCTTCAACCCACGTAATCCAAATTATGGAATTATTGTTAGTTAATTGTTAATGGTCAACTCCTCGTTTAATTTTGAAAAGGATTTAATATATTTAATTATGCAACCTTAGCCAAAGACAAGATGTCTTTTGTCCTATTTTTTGGCTAATCTCTGGCCAAGACTTTTACTTGGAGTATGGGGGTATTCTACCAAGGAAAAATAAAAATAAAATAAAAAAAATATCTAGACTATTTTTATTTTTATATATTCTTTAATTCTTTTTTTTTTGAAAAAACCAAAAACTTATATTCCAGTGTATAAAAATTCAGAACAAAATATAAAAAATGTTATAAATCTTATTTTCCATTCAAACACGTTCAGGCATGATTGGATTTTCGAATCTTTCTAAATAAACGAAAACCAATAAAAAATAAAAATACAAAATGTTCAGTTGTTTTTACATAAAATATTTTTTTAAAAAAAAAAGAAAGAGAAAAGTAAAAAAGTATATATAATAAAACCCCCCAAAAAAAAACTTTCTACCACATAAAAGACCAAATAAAACATATTTTATTATTTTAACAGATAGAATATCCCTATGAAAGAAATTTAATTTTCCATTTATTGGACAAGGAAGAGCAATTATTGAAATAGTAATATAGCAAACAAAATTGACCCAAAAAAAAAGAAAGTCGAACCTGATTGGCGAAACCCACACCGCAACCAAGCAAGATTCTACCGATGATGAGCATGGCAAGGTCTTGAGCAGCAGCGTTAATAACGGTACCTAAGACGAAGAAAACCCCAGCGATCAACATGGTTAATCTTCTTCCCAGCCTCCTTGTTGTGTAAGAGGCGAAGAAAGTCGCGGTTAAACCGGCAAGGTAAAGTGAGGAGGTGAACAATTGGAGTCCTTGATTATCATACTTGCAGTAATTTTTATCATCTCCTTCCTGTATCTTCCTGTGTACCACTGGGAAGAATTTCTTCAAGAATGACGGCATAGAAGTCACTCCACCTATCCAAATTCCATTAAAATTATTAAAAGAAATTATTAAAAGAAAGAAAAAATCATTCAAAAAGGAAAATAAATAAATTAAATTAAACAAGCTTTCTTTTTTTCTTTTCTTTTTTTTTTTTATCTTTTTTCTGTTCTACAACAAATAGGGGTAAAAAAAAAAAAAATTAAGAAAAAAATTCGACGTAGGATAGCGAAGAGACAAAATAATAATAATAATAATAAATAATAAATCCTCATTGGGCAGCTCGCAACTACAACAACCAAAAGCTACACTGTTAACGGATTACGGAAAGCTGATTCGCTATCCAATCGAAAAACAAAGGGGTAATTTGGTCTTTTCAGACTGTTTCCCTCCCGTTTGCTTGGATTTTCCCACTTTGGCGAGCGAAAAGAGACACTTTCTGCTTCAAGCCATTTTTTTTTTTTTTTTTGGCTTCAAAGTCTATCGGTTTCAGAGAGGAAAAACGAAAGAAAGAGAAGCGATGAAACAAAAATCGATTACCTGAAATACCGACATCGTAACCAAACATGAGCCCTCCGGTAGCCGCCATTATGCATGAAATAATCACGATCGGAGTGATCTTCGCCTCGAACTCCGTTCCGGCCGAACTGGCCGAAAATCCTGCCGCCGGCATGGTTTCAGTGTCTTCTTCCGATCAAACTCAAACTCTCTCTCTCTCTCTCTACAAGAACAAAAGAATTCGAGGACGTGTTTGGATAATTGGATTACACAGCGTGTAGTACTGGAGATATAATGTGGTAGAAGAAGAAGAAGCTAAGGGGTTTATATAGACGAGAAAACAGAGAGCGAGAGAGGGAGAGAGGGAGGCACCAAATAGATGATGTTAGTGGGGGCCACTTATAGGATCTTTCCACGTGTTGTGTACGTTTATTCATTTTCTCCTAGTCAACTTCTAAAAACCTGTTTTATTTCTTCTTTTTTTATTATTTTTTTAATAAATAAACTTTTTTTTTTTTTTTCCTACCTTGTTTGTATAAGCCGTGACTTCAAATTTCAGCACTGCTCATATATTAATACAACTCTAAGTGAATACAACTAATAGTTACCTACATAATTTTATATTATTATTATTATATATATATATAATATGCACAAACACGTCAAACTTTTCAGCATGATCCCATGTTTTATAAGTTTCTTTTGAATTTGATTTCTTGTATGGTAAAAGCCAAATCTGAATATAATATAATATATTTTATCTAATTATATTAGTAAAAACAATGATGGGTACCTTTAAGGAATTAGTAGAAGAAGATTGGCAATTAATTTGTGCTCAAAATTTTGCTAATAACCATGATTTCATATATGAGTGAGTCTTTGGTGTATTCAATAAACAGGGTAATTTTCTTTCTAAATTTGTTGTTTTAAAGTTTGGTATATTACGAGGTTACAGCAAACGGATAAGAATATAACAAGTAACACCACGTCATATATTAATAAAGAAGGAACCAAAATATTAATCGTTAATATCTTTTTCTCTTCCACCAAAATTTGGATAACAAGCTTTCATTTATTCCTAATAACTCAAATTTGTAGTTTCAAAGTTTGATAAATATAATCAGGTATAATGAAAGTATTACTATTACTAAGAGATTGTTATTGAATTTGATACCCACAAAAATAGTAAGAACGTGGTAATTGAAGATTAAAGGAATATATTTGTATTTAAAAAATAAACAAAGGAGGGTCCAAAAAAATCTACAAGAGGGCAGTCTACATCAGCTTCAGCACAGCAATTTGTATCAGAGACGTTTAAGAAAGTGAAATAAAAAAAGGAATATAAATGATGAATCTTGGAGGGGCCAGCCAATAGTTTAGAATACAAATTGGATTTCGCACTTGGACTTCCTACTTTGAGAATGGATTATTTGGTGGTCCAACCACTTCATATTTCTTCTTTTCCCACCTATTTATTTCTCAAACCTTTGTTATCTTTTAAGGAAAAGTATCCGCCAACTTTTTTTGAGGCCTAAATTTGAACAAACATTTTGAGAAATTATTTCAATTTAACTATAAGTTTCAATTAATTAATTAATTAATTAATTATGTTATCCTCTTTACTTACTACCTACAAAACTTTTTACTAATAGCGTTATTTCTTTTTAACGTTCATAAATTTGGAGAGGAGGGTTTAAAACTTCAAACCCAATATGAACAGAGAGAAGAAAGCGTGCGTGGAGTGATTATCACAGTTTGACGTAAATTTAATTTTTTGCATTTGGCCCAAGAAGATAATACACTGCTTCTTTACCACTAATTGGAAAATTAATTTTATGTGTATTTAAACAAAGGAAACCAAAGCAACCACTTAATGGCGATTTCAATTTCAAGAATTTGTATCATTAATTCCACCCTCATCTTTCACTAAATCATATAGAACATGACCACCATAGATCGATCTTTATCATTTTCCACTAAATCTCTAAAGTTGTTTGTAGGACCCAAAAAGGCTTTTTCCATTTTATTGAATTATTCATATATATATATATATATATATAAAGCCAGTAACTAAATATATTTTTGTAGTAAAATACTCAAAGAACAGTAATAATTAGTTAATCCCAGCTAATTTTAAATACGATATGCCATTTTAATGACAAAGTAAATAAAAGCAGCAGAGTGTTAGCAAATATTAAAAAAATTACAAAAAGCAGCCTTCTAATTTGCTGATCTTTTGGTGACGAGAGCCAAGCTTTTAATCAATTTGTGTTATTAAAGATTATAATTACTGTAATTATTAGACTTCTTTTTGGTTCTTTTAATCCACCTTTTTTTTAAATAATATTCTTTTAATCCACTTTGTCGAACAAATTATTACTTCTTTTTTCCTGTTAATAAACTTATAAGCGAATAAAAGAAGAAAATTCAGTTCAAACTTCAAATCTCAAATCTGATTGCTTGGCGTGTTCTTATATATAATATTATATTACAACGCTTGTGACAATCTGACTAGATAAATAAGAATCAAAAAGTATAATGGAATTAATACTTTGTATATTCCAACTTTTATTTTAATTTTTCATATTTATTTCATTGCGAAAAAAGGAATAATAATCACATTTATTTCACATGTGACTTTAACCTAAAAACATGCTGGTCGGTTACGTCACGTAGATTTATTAATTAATTATAAGATAAAATAAATTTAAAATTACAACACAGAAAGTGTATATGACCATATTTAAATTTTCACCTATTGATAGATAATTATCATTATTTGTATGAGCTTTTCTGAATCTGTATATAAGAATTAATTTGCTTAATCCTGTACGTTGAATTTATTACAGTTTTTCACTTTAGAGGTACAGATAATTTTTTTTTTTTTAAAAAAAAAAGAAAAAGAAGAGAAAGTGAGAAATAAATATTACTTTATGAAGAAAAATAATCTAAAAATAAAGGTAATTACAATGAAATCAAAATCCTTCATCTTCCTTTGTCATTTTACCTTTTTTTATCCTGTTCCGTGAATTATTGTTTTTGTTACTTTTCAAAACACTTTTCGTGATTCTTTTCTTGCATCATTTTTTTTTTTTCAATGATTTTCCTTTTTTTTTTTTTTCCATGAATATGCCTCACAAATTATTTCATTATTTGCCATCATTCCATTTGGAAAATTGAAGGAAAGAGAAAAAAAAAAAATATTACCTTTTTAAAACCGTGCATTTTGGATTCCAACATATCCAATGAAGTTGGACAATACTTTTTATCTCTTCATCTTTCTCTTTTCTTTTCTTTTTTTCCTTTTTTTTTTTTATTCGGCTTCATCTTGTTGCATAGATTATAATTAGCTTCTCACGGCAAAATAACCAGCTGAGTTTGACCAGTTTAATAATTTCTTCAGAAATGAAATTTCAAAGAGATGACGTGGACTGCTGACATCAGACGGAGAAAGAAAAAGAGGCCGATATGTTGTAGCACGAGGATTATTGCCTGATGGACAACCGAGAGACCACCAAAATTGACTAAATTTCGTTGAAATTGAATGTCTAAAAACAGAGTAAAACCAAGTTTTTGAAACTCAACGAGCAAATAACTATGAAGACTTTCTGTTTTTAGGTTCTTCTTCTTGGATAAAGAGATAAAGATAAAAAAAAGTCTCCAAAGATGCTCACGAGAAAAGAGCAACTAAAAACTTTGTGCAAGAAAAACAGAATACGGATGAGAAAGTCTGCCGCTGGAAAGGAATAGCAACATGTTTTGGAAGATGATAATTAATTAACAAGTTTTTGGTCAGAACCATAACAGTACAAAAACTAAAACCTCCAATAATCATGAAAAAAAAAGAAAAAAAAGAAGAAGAAGTGAAAGAATACAATTTTGAACAAGGGAATTTGCTTGCCTTGTAGCTAGAAAATAGATTTTTTACTTCTTTTTTAAAGCTTTCAATTTCATATCTGCATAGAATATTTTTGTAAAGTTCACATCTGTATTTTGAAATGATTGAAAATAATAAATCACAAATAAAATAATAATTATTCTGGTTCTCTGTCTCCTAAACAGTGAGATATCCAGAGGGAACAAACCATTATTATTTTGTTATGTCAATCACCTAATTGAAAGTGTTTATATTGGTGCTGCATTACATGAAAAAATAAATAGACAAGCAAAAGCACTTATTGCCATTGCGCCATTGTCATGGAGCAACTTTAAGTCTTTTAGAAAAATCAAATTCCCTAATGATTGCCTTAGTGAAGTGAGTTTTGCACCCCATTAAACAAAGTGTTGGGAATCATTTCATTTCATCGATACCGTTCATTTTTAGTGCCCATCATTCTGATATTGACTTTAGATTTCTAACTATCCAGTAGCCCCATTTCAATTTAACCCCCCACTCATTATAACCATTTTTTACTTTTTTATATGCAGGAAATTATGGCCAGGAAATTTCTCGTGCTAACTAACAAGGAAATTAAAAAACATATATATATATAGAAGAAGAAGAAGATGAAGAAATTTTTTGTACAACTGATTTACAAGTATATACCAGTTGGGGTCCGGCAACTAAAAAGAATTTAGTTTTGCCTCTATTTTTTTTTTTTTTTGGAACTTCTTTTCTTCCGAGTATTCAATTCATATACTGCTTCCAGAACCAATGTTGCTTCCAGACTCTTTCTGTCATCTCTTCGATTGGAACATTCTTAGTCTCCGGCACCAAAAACACCACGAATATCGACATGACGATGATCCAAGCAGAGAAAAACACGAAAATGGCATACTTAAGGTGGCAGAGCATTGATAGAAAAGCCTGAGCAATAACGAAAGTGAACACCATGTTGCTACACACGGCCACACTCTGTCCAGCAGATCGAGTCTCCAATGGGAATATCTCACTTGGGATCAACCATCCTAATGGTCCCCAAGACCAAGCGAAAGCCGCCACGAAAATGCAGATCAGAATCACCACGATTATCGCCCACCCGCTGGACATGCCGTCATCGTCATGGTCCTTGAGTTTCAACCCCAATATTATTGCAATTAGTAGCTGAGACACAATCATCTGAACTCCGGCTTCGAGAAGAAGAACCCGCCGTCCGGCTCTGTCAACGCTGTAGATCGATACGCATGTCGCTAACACGTTGACGGCACCAGTTATGACGGCAGAGTAAAGGGAAGCATCTCCCCCAAAACCCAAGGTGCTGAACAGAACTGGAGCATAGAACATGATGGCATTGATACCAGTGAATTGTTGGAAGAACTGCAGCCAAAAAAGCTTGTTTAATGACAAGTTTTTGAAAAAATTTTGGTACTAAAATGTTTTGACAATTTATTTTTTAGTGACTCACCTGCATGAGCAATGCTAGGGCTAATTGTGGACGATTCTTAGGCAAGAGAAGATTCCTGAAGGGATGTTTGACTTCAGCAGACAAACGACTTGCCTCAACAATGTCTTCAAATTCGGGTCCTACATTTTCAGTGCCCCTAATTCTTTGAAGAGCGGCTTTTCCTTCATCTAAACGACCTCGTTCTATCAAACTGTTTGGTGTCTCTGTCACAATGAGAGATCCAACGGTGAGCATAAGTGCTGGAATTCCTGCCAAACCCAAAGATATCCTCCACCCTGCTTGTCCATCAATTCTTCACTCCACATAGAGAAAAAAGAAAGTAATTAAATGGTGGTCCTTAATTTCTTTTGTTTATAAAAATGGAAACAATTAAAATATGTAGAAAAAAAAAATTACTTTGAAGTCCCATAGTTGATGAGGTTAGCACAAAGAATGCCAATTGTGGTGTTGAGCTGGAATAGAATGTTAAGTGCCCCACGAATCTTTGTGGGTGCAATCTCGGAAAGAAACAATGGCACGGCCTATCATACATTGAATAAAATCTTAGGCGGAATGACCGTGTCACATAAATAGAAACTTATATGATAGTAATTTGAAGTGGTGGAAGAGAATGTGTATGTGTGTGTGTGTAAATATATATATATATATATATAGAGAGAGAGAGAGAGAGAGACCTGGTTACCAAAACCGACACCGCAGCCGAGTAAGATTCTTCCCAAGACAAGCATGGCAAAGTTCATAGCAGCAGCATTAAGAATTGATCCAATAACGAAGAAAATTCCAGCCAGTAACATGGTATGCTTTCTGCCTAGTTTTCTGGTGGTGTGGGAGGCAAAGAAAGTGGCTACTAAAGCAGCCAAATACAAAGAAGATGTAAATAGTTGTAATCCCTGATTGTCATATTTACAATAATTGCTGTTGTTTTCTCCTTCCTGAGTCTTCCTATACACGGCCGGGAAGAATTTTCTCAAGAAATGAGGCATAGAAGTAACTCCCCCTGTAGTACATTAACCAATATATACACATTACATGCATTTCAAAAACAAAGAAGAAAAAAAGTACCATATTTATATGACCAATAAAAGATGCATTACCAGAAATACCAATGTCATAACCAAACATAAGACCGCCAGTGGCGGCCATTATGCAAGAAATGATGACAATGGGGGTGATTTTTGCCTCATAGTGTCCTCCTCCGCCGGTCGTCGTGAACCCCCCAACAGCCATGATTTAGTTTTAGTATATGGTACTATTTTATTTAAATCAAGCTTCTCTATATCCCTTTCACAAGGTATGTACGTCAGGGGGACCGACGACGTTGTTAAGATGGAATTGGATGACCAGGAAGAAGATTGAAAAAATAAAAAATAAAAATGAAAAAAACGTAGAAGCAAAACAAAAGTTAGGACCCTAAGTATGGTACTGTATTGGGGGTTCAATTTATAGACATAGACACATAAATGTTTGAGAAGGAGAGTGAATGGCGTAAAGAATAAAGATGAATGGATAAATACAAAACCAAGAATGGGTCACAGTTAGTTTGTTTCTATAGATTGGGGCTCTGCTTGAAAATAGTTTTAATTTGTTATACTCTGTTTTGCTCTGTTTTAAACTATCCCATACTATTTTTAATCAATATAAAAATAAATAAATAAAATAAAATAACATCACATTCTTTTAATTCTATTGTAAATTAAAAAAATATATATTGTACTTGAACATTAATATAGCAACAACATATTAGCATGTTTAGATGGAATAGCATTAAAAATTATTTAATACATATACTCTATTAAACATGTATGTTCTATGTTCTCCAACCAACAAAACCGCAAACATTCAATTCACAACAAAGGAAGGTCCGGTGCTGAGTTAAGCATATGCACTTTTTTCTTTCTTCTTAATTAATCGTGCTTAATCCATAAAAGTCCTCCAAAACCAATGTTGCTTCCAAACTTTCTCCGTCATCTCTTCAATGGGGACGTTCTTTGTCTCCGGAAGCAAGAACAGAACGCTGAGGGACATGACCAAAACCCAAGCCGAGAAGAATACGAAAATGGTGTACTTCATTTGGCAGAGCATGGATAGGAAAGCTTGAGCTATGATGAAAGTGAAGAGCATGTTAACACAAACAGTAACACTCTGTCCCACCGAGCGAGTTTCGAGAGGGAATGTCTCACTAGGAATCAACCATCCAAGAGGTCCCCAAGACCAAGCAAATGATGAGACAAAAGTGCATACCATGACCACCACAAGGAGAGCCAGACCATGTGTTAGCCCTGCTGAGCTCTGGTCTTTGACCTTGAGTCCCAATAGTACAGCAATCACAGACTGAGAGATAAACATCTGAACTCCGGCTTCTAGAAGGAGTGCCCGGCGACCAACTTTGTCAACGAAGTAGATCGAAACAAAGGTGGCAAGCACGTTGACAGCTCCGGTAATCACCGCGGAGTAAAGCGAAGCATCTCTTTGAAATCCCAAGGTGTTGAACAGAACTGGTGCATAGAACATAATGGCATTGATACCAGTGAATTGCTGGAAAATCTGTAACCCAAAGGAAAAAATAAAAAATTAACAACTTTATTCATGTAACTATATATTTTTGGTCCAAAATTTATATGGGTTAATTTTACCTGCATTACAATTGCTATAACCAATTGTGGTCGGTTTCTACGCTGAAGGAGATTCTTGAAAGGGTGTTTCACTTCTGCAGCCAGACGGCTTGCCTCAACAATTTCCATATACTCTGGTTCAACATGTTCAGTCCCTCTGATCCTTGTAAGTACTGCTTTTCCTTCTGCCAAACGACCTCGTTCTATCAAACTGTTTGGAGTGTCTGTCACGACAAGAGCACCAATGGTGAGCATAAGTGCTGGAACTCCTGCCAAACCCAATGATAGCCTCCATCCCCAACCTCCTTCAATTCTATACATAATGGAATTAAAAAAATATGTGTTATATAATTAATTGTGGTCTTTATTAATTTAAAAAAAGTATTAGTTTTCAAAGTTAATAATTACTTTGAAGTGCCATAGTTGATGAGATTAGCACAAAGAATGCCAATTGTGACATTCAGCTGGAACAGTATATTAAGCGCTCCTCTTATCCTTGTTGGGGCAATCTCAGATAAAAACACTGGCACAGCCTGTTATGTATACATATGCCCAAAAAATATGCAAAAAGTGGTTAATAAAATGCAAAACCGTGTTTTGTGTATAATTAAGTAAAAAAATAGAAGTAAATTATAAGAAGAAACAAGTACATATATACAGACCTGGTTACCAAAACCGACACCACAGCCGAGTAAGATCCTACCGATGACAAGCATAGCAAAGTTGACAGCGGCAGCATTAAGAATTGCTCCAGAAATGAAGAAAAGACCAGCTAGTACCATGGTTAGCCTTCTGCCTAGTTTTCTTGTAGTGTAAGATGCAAAAAATGTGGCTATTAAAGCAGCCAAATACAGAGAAGATGTGAAGAGTTGTAATCCTTGGTTGTCATATTTACAATAGTTACTTTCTTTTGCTCCATGCTCAATCCTCCTATAAACCTCTGGGAAGAATTTCTTCAAGAAATGAGGCATTGAAGTAACTCCACCTGCATTAATTAATATTTCAACCATATGTAACAATAAAGTTCAAATTTATAATAATAAAAAATTTTAATTAATTAAAAAATTAGGCTAAAAAAATACTTGCCAGAAATACCAACATCATAACCGAACATGAGACCACCAGTTGCAGCCATAATGCAAGAAATGACGACAACCGGTGTGATCTTCGCCTCCAATTTTATTCTGCGGTCTCCGGTGGCTGTTTCAATGGAGACAGAGTAGGACCTTTCTAGTGCCATGGTTTAAGTGGTAGAATAGTAGTTAATCTAGGTTGTTTATGATTTTTTAGCAAGTGTAATGATGGGGAAGAAAATGGCATGGAAAATTGAATGCTGAAGAAGAGGGAATTAAAAGAGAAAGCAAAAATTACTAGAGAAGGCCTTTGTGTACCTTTTTTGTTCTATGTTCATGAAAGGTATATATATATATATATATATACATATATATATGCAGATCTTATGGAGTTGTAGAGACATGAGTGAAGTCTGTTGGACAATGGATGGATAAAAAAAAAACTTAGTGACAATGCCATGTGTAGATCGCTCAATCCTTGCTATTTAAGGATGAGATTTTGCTCTAAAATTGCTTTTGAGTTAACTATTTTCTCACTAGTTTAAACTACCTTTTGTCATATCAGTTTAACAAAAATGCTATTATGATGGATAACATGGCTTTTAGTTTAAACTATCCCAGATTTATCACTCATAAATTTAATAGTTTTTTTTTTTTTTTTTGGACGGTTATAAATTTAATAGTTACTCTAAGAAACTTAAATCAAATTGGTACTTATATGTTTTTTTGCATTAATTTTTTTAATTGCATATCAAAATGCATTACTCATTTGTTAACTAGGATTAAAGATAAAACTCATAACATTACAAACTACTCGGGATATTAGCATAAAACCATATCAATTTATATTCATAAGCTTAGTCTAATGATAAAAATACACCTTTAAGTTTAAAGTTCAAATCTTGATTTTGATAAAAAAATTTCCCTTGTCAAATTGCAATTAAAAAAGGAAACAAGGGTCAATTTAATAATTAACATATATATTAACAACAATAGTGAGAGACAAAATTCTAATCACAAATTCTTGCTATACCCAATGCAAAACCAGTACAAATAAGCAAAAATAGGCTCAAATGAAAGCCCAAGATTGCATATCTCACACATTTGCATAGTATTTGAGAACTATCGGTTTTTGATTATTTTTTAACATATAATTTTTTACATAGGTAATCTATTCTACTCTCTTTAGTCTTTATATATTGTTGGCGGGGGATCAAAACTTTACTGGTTTTACATGGGAATATGCATTTGTAGTAGTTTTAAAATTAAAAATGTTAATTTTTATCTATAAAATTATGTCCAAAATTGATCCACCCAATTGGGGACGAACCCTCTAGGCGGCTGCTCATACATATTGGTTTTTAATATTTTTTTTTATATATGCAAAAAATCACAAACTAAAAATTATCGAAACTCTCATTTAATTAAAAATATACTATTTTAGATACAAATCCCAATTATTGCGGCTAGATTGCAAAAGCATTAACAGTTTGTCGTTTCAAATGCATTAAATTACTTGCCGTACTAAGCAATTATGTGATTTGATTATCTCACAGTTCATTGAAGATTATTATGTAAAGGGCAAATTTCTTATTAGAATGTATTGATAGAGTTTGTAGACCAAAAATAAAATAAAATAAACAAATCAAAGTGAATTGAACTGTCGTTGACGCTATTATGACCTTTGTATTCACTTGCAACAGTCGGGAAAAAAAAAAATGGGGGAAGTGGTGGGGCACTGGAAAATTACCCTCCAAATTTTGCTAGGAAACAAACAGCTCCAGTACCGGGATTGGTCGTATGGGGATCATTTTATTCCTTTATACCTACGCATTTGACAGATTTTCTTTGTTACAGAAAAAGATTGGCATTGAAAAGGTGGATTATTTATCAATTAAACTTAAAAGCATTTCATTAGGCATTAAGCTTCAATTAAGCATGTGTTAAGAATATTAAATATAATATGACTGAGAATATTTTACATTGCCCTTATCACCATCAGTCATTTTGTCCAGATTACCATCATTTTTTATTTTATTTTTTTTGGAGTTTTTTTGGCTGCAAAATTAAATTGAAAAAAAAAAAAAAAAGGCACTCCTTTTGAGGATTTAAAATTTTGATTCTCAACCCCCTGAACTAGGAACAATTCCCCACTGATAGAACCCCAAAAAGTCCAAAACCCAAAAAGAAAGATAACAAAGTAGGTGATGCTGACCCCACCTGAAGTCACTTTTTATCGTCAGAAATCTATTGGAATTGTGACACATGTCAACATCTCAACCCTTCATCAGAGCATCTTAAGCACGTGAAATTTTATTTTTTAAACCAAACGTTATGGCACTACACGATTTACATTACTAAAGGAAGAAAATCAGAAGGTCTTTGATGAGAACTCTAATTTTTGGTTGTACCCATATAATATGAAAAAGAAAATAATTGCAAGTCCAAACCGTATCTAGTTTTTTACCTACTTGATCTTTTTCTCGGCCTACCCATATGCCCATGAAGCTCTTCTTTCCTATTTACCAAAAAAAATGAAGCTCTTCTTTCCTTTACCAAAAAGAAATGAAGCTATTCTGCTTCTTCTTATCTTTTTTTTTTTTTTTTTTTTTGGGTACTCCTCAAAAGTTGATCCTCAAGGTCAAAATTGATCACATGGTCTTAAAAGCTCTTCGTTTATTCATTTTCTACTTTGGGGGGCAGATAGAATTTTATCCAAAATTTGAGGTATCATATTGTACAATTCTCTTATATTTACTAATTATTGTATATACATAGAAACTATACAGCTAAAAATAATACAATCAGAACCTTCCTAAGCCAAAGCATCTTCCCCGTACATATACCCATTAGGGAATTAGACAACTTTCAACTAAATGCTGACCTGTAAAGTACATAGGTTGCCCTTCTCCGAGATCATTATCTAATATAATACAGATTACGATTTGATATCTATAATACTATTAAAATTTTTTTTTTTCAGAAAAAAAAATTTATATATTAAATAATTAGGTACTGCTATAAAACTTTAGTAATAATAGTTAAAATTCTGTTTTTACTGTTTTTGTGGAGCTAGAATTTGGCTATTGAAAATGAAGAAAATTTTCACGGTACATAAAGTAAAAAGGCAAGTGTAAGAGCTCTAGGATTATATTAGTCAAGGCACCATGAATCATCCGCAATATACTTTGATGGATGATGATGATGTGACTGGAATCATCGATGCCATTAATATCATCATCATCATCATGTAATTATTAGATAGTGACTGTTATGTCCCATTGCCATGCTGCTGGGTCCTCAAATTTGCCATCCATGAAGTTTACACACTTTACAATCAACATAACCTACTCTTCATCACGTCCTGACAAGGCCCAAAATTGTTTAAACTTCTGTCTTTTTCAAGGTAGCCCAATTAGTAAACATTTTTTTATTGATGAAGCCCATTTAAAGGTATTAACTCGACTTTATTCACTCCTCCTCAATATTTATTAAATAAAAACTGTGAATAAATCGACTTTTAGGGGAGTCCCATGTAAGGGTGCTATTCATATTAAATAACTAATGGAAAAAGCAGAAACGTCACTAAATCGTACGCATTTTTTTTATTTACATATTAGAGGTGGTTGGGATTGGAACTTTAAACTTTTGTTGAAAAAAATGGTAACTTTACCACTAAACGTTAATGAGACCTATAATTTACATTTTTTGTTCTTTTAAAGTTTTTAGTTTTGAAATTTGAAAATAAATTTAAATTATACCTCATTAATAACTGCCTTCTTATATGTGATAAATAGATGGTATTTATATGAAAATTGATAGTTATTAAATTTTTTTACCAAATTTTATTAATAAGATGTTATAATACAAAGTTTGTTTAAACGCCAAATGATATGATGAATTTAAGGAGTTCAATTTCCATTAGTCTACTATATAGTTTTTTGCTAGCCGCTAAACCAATCTGACACTGTATTATTTAGTAAACAAAATTACAAAATTTTGGTCATCGCGATAATAACTTATACAGGGGTGATGAATAGTAATACTATTTATTACTTTGTTTTTTTGATACCTGTACTATTTATTACTTAATTGTCGCATTAAACATCCTATTAGATACCCAAAAAAAAACAAAAAACACCTTAAAGATAAATATGAACGCCTTCCCTTTTTCCTTTTTCTTTTTCTTTTTTTCTTTTTTTTTTAACTTTTTTGTAGATATGAACGTCTTCCTAAATAGGTAATTGAACAAATAAGAATTGTTTTGATGATTAAAAATGCAAAAGGAATCTTTACTATTGCAACATCAATAAACAGGGTGACTATTCAGTAGGATAACAAAATGAAGAATTGGAAAATCCATCAGGGTCTACAACTTGCAGAAGACACAAGGTGCTTATCCTTTTCTCAGTTGAATCATATGATTTAGAAATGTCTTGTGCTACAAGGGATATTAATGAAAAAAAATATGCATCCATCTTATTTAGAGTCAATTTTATTAGTCCATAGTCTATGCTAATAGGAACTATCATAAAGTTTCTATTGCTTACTTTTATCACTTTCATATCTTCCATCCAACTCATATTCAATGAGTTAATAACCCATTATGTTTATATCTCAAAAAGAAAATAAAAAAAGTATTAATATAAAATATAGGTATATTAATTAAATTGTAATTCCATACATAAATTATTATTTATTTCGAGACTATAGGATTTCATGAGTCTTTATCAAATAGTGTTATCACCATTTTTTTTTTTTTATCTTTTTTGTCTTATAAAATTTGTTCACATTAACAGATAAAGAAACTAAACTAACAGATATATTTATTTTTACATTAAAAACTACCAGTATATATGCATTGACAAACTTTTTTTTTTAATTTTTTATAAACTTTTGATACAAATACTTTTTATTTTCTTAGCTTAGGATAAAAATTAAAAATCAATGGGTTTACAAATTAAAGTGAAAGTAATATTAACTACGATGAGAAATTATTATTTATTTATTTATTTTATTTTTTTGCTACAAGAAAATATGTAATAAATTATGACAAAAAAATGCGTTATGTAAAATTAAATGGCAATTCCAAAACTTTTGTAATTTGAACATCATCTCTCCAAATATACTTCCTCATAAAAATCATGAATGTCTAGTTCTAGGCAATTGCATGCTCAAATTAAAAAATTAGTTTTATTATTATTATTATTTTTTGGGTGCATTAATTAAAAATTTAGATGATAGCGAAAGTAATTACCGCATTTCACACCAATTTTCTGTTATGAAAAATAACTATAGTAATAATAAAAAGCAGCATACCTAATACATGCAACAAAGGGTGACACAATAACTACTCCAAAGTCACCACTTTGATGCACCTCATTGTGGCACGTGGGTCACATCCACATGGCACACACACACGTGTACCCTAAAAAATTTATCAAAAATAATAATAATATTACATAGATCCTTTTGTCCATAGCATAAGCTTGGATCTTGGGATTTAAATTACAATATGATTATGTTTTTTTATCTCTTTCCTTTTTCTTTCTTTTTTTTTTAATTAATTAAAGCAAAGCAAGAGCGAGACTTGTCGTATGCCACTTCAACTACACTAGAATTCAAAATTTTTTAATGAAATATAAAATTATAGTCATTGCTATGTTAGGTCAAAAAATCCATATTCCAATATAAGAATACAAAAATAAATTAAAATAAAAAACCCTTTAAATTTTTATCTAATTTTTTATTTAAAATATTCTTAATATATGCTTTCTTAAAGAATTGTTCCATGTATTTTAGCAAAAGAAAGGTGAAGATAGGCCCCCCTCTTTCTGAGCCTCAAAGCCCGGATACAAAGACAATAACATAAGGCAAGTGAGGCAAACTTTGATTATTATAAAGATGAATTTTAACAAAGTGGTGTAAAAAGTCACTGTGTGATACTACACGCTTTGTCCCACTTTGTGGACCTTTCTATCATATAATACAATTTTTATTTTTATCTTTTTTTTGGATCTTTTTTAAGATTGCACCGTCAACATTTTTTTAATCTATATCAGACTATCTGAAAATTTGGTCTTTTTCTACATCTACCTTTTTTGTTTTTTTTTCTTTCTGTTTTTTCATATTTTAAACTCCCAAAGATTGTGTTTGGGGTTTTTGGGGTCCACAAAACTTGCTAGCCAGCTTGTCAATTTTTGTTTTCCTCAAAGTGAAAACCCACAATATATAAATTTTAATTTTACAATATTTTATATTTGGAAATATTTTTAAATTTTTTAAATCAATCAAGGGAATAAAATAATTAGAGTGCCATATATTAATAATTCTTAGCTGTTAACAAAAAATCATAAACTATTAATTTCCTAATATTATATTTACTGATTAAATATTGTGGAGAGCCCAACAGGAAATATCTAGATCAACATTACCTATTATTTTCCTTTGTGTAGACCCTATCCATTGCTATGGCTTAATCAATTTTTTTATTTATAATTTGAACTCTAATCATCCGATTATTTAGTTTTATCATACGTAGGGCATATCATGCCTTTTGTTAGTAAAAAAAATTCTGTAAGTAACTTCACTTATTGCCATCAACTTTCAATTTTTTCCATTTACTGTATTTAGTATGTACTTGAAACTTGAACTTGTTTCCATAGTTTAATTTTTTTTTTTTTTTTTAAGTTAGAAGATTACAACGTAAATCAGATTGATTTACTAAATTTTAGATACCAAATCATCTTTGACGTTGACAAAAAATTTAGATCGCATATTATTGCAAGTGAAATTAATAGGTTAATATCAGGAGTACATCAAGATTTCATGAATAAAATAGGCAACTTATATCCCCAAAAAAAAAGAAAAAAAGAAAGAAGATAGCCTTTGACAAAATAGATAAAATCTAAAATGATTTTATAACGATGTATAAAACGTGGCAAAATGCAAAACTTGACGAATTTCATTTGTCATCATATAGAGAAAAAAAAAAAAAAGTAATAATAATAAATAAAGCAAACCCAATAGACAAATCCCATTTGGAGTCTAGTTGAAATTGTGTAAATGCCTCTTCATTTTATTGTAATTTCAAAATTCTTCTTTGGCCAAACAATGTTTAATTGGGTAAAAGACATGGAAGGCAGAAATGAAGGGTACCACATTCATTCTTTATTATTAATTTTATCTAACAGTCAGCAAATATAATAATAAAAAAAGAAAGCGGAGAGAGAAATATATATTTTTTAAATGGTTGCATTTATTAGAATATACTAATGGCAAATCCAAATTAAAAAAAAAAAAAAATTAAAAAGTAATGGAGGGTGAGTCAGGAAAGTATTTGAGAGTCTAATGGAGGAAGAGAGATAGATGGTGTTTATGGTTGACGGCTAGGGTTCCATATACACACAGACGGTAATAAGGAAAGCCACGGAGGCTTGATGACGTAGCACATGGGATGTACACGTGGCGAGCCTCTGAGGATTTGACAATAGTGAGGGAATGAAAACCCCTCACAAGCCGACAAAGGGTGGAGAAAGGGATCCATAATGGTGGGTCAACCATTTTATGTGGGCCCAATCTGATGTGGCCACACTGGTCTTCAGAAATATACTATTTTTTTTTCCCGAGAGATGATAAAACAAATATTACTGTTACTCAAGTGTTTTATCACCCGCGAGTGTCAATAGGTGTGGAGTGTGGACGCTTGCTCGGGCTGCTACGTGAAGCAATAGCATTGCCCGTCTGGTACGTTTGCGTGACAGCAGCGACTGATTTAGAAAAGTCTTAAATTGGGGAGCGAAAAGATATTTTTACTCAGTGTTTGAGGGGTGAGCGTGGAAAAGGGAAAGGGTTGCGAGTAACAAGATCCGAGGCGACGAATCAGCAATGAATGGTAATACGTGTCTCTTCCTGATTATGACACGTTGCGAAAACGACACTGCCACGCTGTACAACTTTATATATTTTTTTTTAGTATTACTCAATGTGAAGCCCGCCATAAGCGCGTGGAGTAAAAGCGGGAAAGCGGAGGGGTCTGTTTGTTTGTGTTTTTTATTTATTTATTTATCTATTTATATTTGTACCATTTTTCTTTTTTTCAAATTCTTTTTATTTTTTATTTTTATGGTTTTTTTTACTGCGCTGAAATATTTGACCGGGTGAGTAGGTTCGTTGGCTTTATTTTTTTATTTTTATTTTTATTTGTGTAGTGTGTGTGCGTATGTGTGTTGGGTTTATTATTCTTTTATGGGAACAGAGGTGGGACCCAGTACACGTCACCCAAGCGGCCACATCCCACGAACGTGACAATAGGCCAACGCGAGGAAATAATTTCTAGATCGGCAGCTAACGCGGGACCCACACTTCTCGGAAGTTCCGTGACCGTGACTGGAGTTTCCTCCCCGCTTCTGCGCTATTCTCAGCCGTCGGATATACCGAGATCCATGGTCACGATCTGGCGCGCTGTTCGACACGCACGAGCCTGTTGGTTCGGTGCCAGCTCGGACTCGATTGTTTGGGTGGAATCTTAGTTCGGGGTATTTGCTTTAATAGAAGCTATCGGAAGCAATAGCCACGTCAGATGCAAATCGGACGGTCCACAAAGTTCGTGCTGATGAAAATGAGAAGATCGGGTTCGTTGGATCCCTTAAATGGGTTGCTTTTTTTTTTTTTTAAGGTGGGCCCCAGGGGTCAATTTTTGGGAAATATTTTAATCCATTTTTAATATCAATCCACATTCAATAAAATTATAAAGAAAGTATTTTTTTCAGAAACGAAAGAAAGAGAATAGAAAACGTGGAACGGAAATAATGAATTTGACCGGTTGGAACGATATTTTCTGCGGTCACCTAGATTCCTTGTGATCGTCTGTTGCTTTTTACCACGGTCTCTCTAACCGGGAATAGCCGGTAACCCACAACTCCCTAGGGGGAAATTATTATTTTATATTTATATATATTATTATGAGTTCGTGGGCTACAGTGTTCTCACTCCAGATGACGAATATTTAATTATATTAATTAATTAATATTTTAATACGAATTTCTTATTATTATGTTATCTTTAAGAGGAAAAAAAAAAATTTATTATTATTATTATATTTGTTGAGTACCAAATCGGTAGTGAGTAAACATGAAAGCTTGTTGGGTAAGAAAAAATGCTGACACGTGGCTGTACTAGGCCTAAAAGGATATGAGTCTCTTAGGGTAGTGGATTGGACGGTGGTGATTTTGCCATGTTGGTTTTAACCAACGACAACCGCACGATGTGTCTGGAAAATATACGGCTGAGATGAAAAGAGGAATTCAGCTTGAAGATCGTGACCGTCCACGAAACTTTGGAGTGGGTTTCGCTAGGAGTGAAATAGCGAAAAGAAGATGAGATGAGAGCACAAAAGAAGAGAGAGATAGTTGGGAATAGAGAGAGAGAGAGAAAGGGGGAGGCATAGGGGGACTAGAGGAGCACAGAGAAGAAGAACAAGATAAGCGAAAGCTAGGATCTTTTTTATTGCTCCGAGTGGAAGATCTTTGAGACTATTGAAAATCGTTTATCCGATTGCTTTTTCTTTCTTTAAGCTTCGGTACTTGAAAATTCCTTTGACCGTGATTCTGTTTTTCCGGTGAATTATGATTAGTTTGCTGTGATGAGAGATGAGATTAGTTATCTGGGTGTAGCTGATTTGTTAAGAAGAAATCAAAGCAGAGATGGATAGGAACAGAGAAGCCAGAAGGACAACCATGACTGCCTCAAATGGCTTGCCAAGACGTAGACACAGAAGTAATAGTCTTAGAGACTCCCCAGGTTCGAATTTTTAACAGATCTAAGTCCTTTCTACAAGACCCTGTTCTTCGATTTTTTTCTTTGGTTTTTGATGGAATTTTTTTTTTCTCCTTTTTTTGTTACAGAGGAGGACGGACCAGTAGAGTTACAAGAGACGGCGAGGCTAAGAGATCGAGGAGGGAGCGGGAAGAAAGATCGAGATCGCGATCGGGATCGAGAGCGAGACCGTGAACGCGAAAGAGAGAGGGATAGAGATCGGTTGAGCCGGAGCAAAAGGAGGAGAGGTGATAGGTTGATGCACGGAAGCAACAGAGAAGATGGAGGAGATGATAGTTCGGAGGAGAGTGTGAATGATGAAGAAGAAGATGAAGACGACGACGGAGGAGGTGGTGGAGGTGGAGGTGGAGGCGGTGCATCCGTAAGGATGCTTCCTCCGCCGAACCCATCAGTGTCGTTGTCTTCTTCTTCATCCTCTATGTTGAATCATCACCGGAAGAGCTTCCCACCGGCGAAAAGTTTTAGAGCAGCGCCGGCGTGGAAGGCCGCCGATGAGATGATTGGTGTGCCGGTGCCCCGAAAAGCACGGTCAGGTAGAGCGTTGGAAGAGATTGAAAGAACGAGTTTTTTCTTCTTTCATTTTCTGATTTTCAGTGTCAATCTGTATTCATGGATTTTGAGATTCTGATTTTTTATTTTTTTTTTTTGATTTTGTATTTTTCCAGTTTCAACGAAGAGGTCGCATGAATGGGCTTCGAGTGTTGTTGGAGAGCCAATTCACCGACAGGCTTCGACGTCTCCGGTGAGACCCAGCCTTTCGTCTATGGCGGCGGCTGCGGTTTCTCCATCTCCGGCCTCACCTTCTTCTTCAAATCCTTCTTTGATGAGGAAGAAGCTGGTGGGTTATGGTGGTGGTTCTTACTTCTGCTGTATTTCTCTACTTTCTCATCCTTCTTTACTGACGAGGTGTTTTCTTTCTTTCTTTTTTTTTTTTTTTTCTTTTTCGGTGGGTGTTATAGAAGCCCAACGGACCCAAACTCAGACCGACGAAGACATCGTCGAAGCCGTCTTCATCGGCTCAGGACGAGATCGAGATAGAGATCGCCGAGGTGTTGTACGAGATGATGAGGCAGCCTCAGGGACCTTCCAAGCAAGAAATTCTGGCCACCGATTCAATTAAGTTTGAATCCAGAGAAGCTAACAAATCCACAAGTGATGCGAAATCCAGAGTTTCATCTCCGATCTCAAACTCGCCGTCGGCACTTCCTCTGTCATCCCAACAAGCTCTGCCTCAGAATTCTAGCTCTTCTGTCACTCCTTTGTCCGCTACCGCTACTGGTGGGGTTTCTTCTTTTTATTTTATTTTTTTGGCTTTGAGCTATTTGGAGCTCAATTTGCTCGATTCTTCTTTCTCCTACCCAATGCTCCATTTGGTCACTGGGGAACTGTAAGAAAAGGGAAAATGAAGTCTGGATTTGGGTTTGTCAGATTCCGAGCCTTCACTTTTCTCATGGTTTCTCAGCGAGCAAACAGAGTTGGTTTTTGGTATGTCTGTTTTGATGGAAATTTCCTGGTTTTTTTATTCGAAATCTGCAGCACCCAAGAGGAAAAGACCGCGACCCGTGAAGTATGAAGATGACAATCCTTCAATTTTCAACGCTCAGAACAGTCCCCTTTCGTCTTCTGCTAAGCTCCTTCCTGATCAGCCAGCAGAAATTGAGACTTCTTCACCTATTCTGGAGAAGAACTCGGGATCTGCAGCTGAAAATGGCGGAGTTGCATATGATTTGGCGCAATCTCATGCCGTACCGGCATCGACGACGGAGGCCCAGCCGGAGTCAATTAAGGCAGAGGGTAACAACGTCGTGTCAGATTCGAAGCTTGTCTCTGAAAAGTCTGAGAGTCAGGATTTGAGAATGAGCAAAGAAGAATCTCAATCGCCCAAGAAGGATTCTCCTGAGCTTAGATTGGATGATAATCGTGAGGATACGACGACGAATAAAGCGTAAGTGTCAAAAAGATTGATCTTTTTTTTTTTTTTGGGGTATCTCTCCTTTTCGATTCTTTTTCACAGTTGGTCTTTGAATTTTTTTCCTTCTGATTTTTCATCTGGGTTTTGTTATTTCAGGCATATATCAGTCACCGAAATTGAAATCCAGCGAGAAGAAAAATTCCAGATAGATCTGATGGTGAGGATCTTTGTCCTTGCGGCTAATATTTTTCTTCTGAAAATTTTCAGTCTGGAAAAAATTTTGATTTTTTTTTTTATTTTTTTATTAATCCATTTGGGTTAATTTTATTGTAGGCTCCTCCTCCGTTGAGATCTTCTCCAGAAAGAGACGGTGAAATTGATTTTGTGGCTGTAGATGCTAAACCTATGGTCATAGATACAGAAACGGTGAGTGGGCCACCCTCTGTCTATTTTCTTTCCTCCCAATTTGGTATGATGATGTGGGGAGGATTTAATAAACTTTTCTTTCTTTATTTTATTTTATTTATTTTTTGGTCAATACAAGAGAATTTAATAACTGGGTCTGTGCCTATTATTTTTACAGGAAATAAAGCCTATCATAAAAGGAGGAGATGCAAAGACAGTGAAAATTGGTAAGGAAGATAATGCAAATGTGGAAATTGAAAAGTCAAAGATTACGGTAGCAGAAGAAGCTGAACCTAAGAAGCCAACAGTTGTTAAGGAAAGGAATATTGATCTCCAGCTTGATTTGGAGAAGACTGATAGAGATAGTGGCGCTGCTGGTGTGAGTGGGAACAAGCTACAACAACAGCAAGTTCCAAAGCCGCAGCAGCAGCAGCAGCAACAGCAACAACAACAACAGCAGCAGCATTCGCAGCATAACACAGAGAAAAATGGTAATTGTAAATTATTTTTCCTCCTCTTATTTTTGCCCCCTTTTGTTTTGGTTTTTTCTTTGAGCTCTTGACCCACTTGGGATGCTCATTCTACACTCTTTTTTTTTTTTACCGTTCTCTTCCATTCTTCAGCCCAATCGAGCTCTCTACCTTTGCCAATGTCAATGGCTGGCTGGCCTGGTGCTCTTCATACTATGCGGTATGGTTTGGTTAATTTGTTATGTCTATCAATCTCTCCTCCTCTGTTTCTTTTCTTTTTTGATTATTGGCTATTGTCTGCTATTTCAATAGTCTTTTACTGGGAAAATGACTATGTTGTCATCAGCAGTTATATGGCGCCTTTACAAGGAGTTGTATCCATGGACGGGAGCACCGTTGCTTCTGCTGCTATACAAGTATGTCATTTTGCCACTTTTGTTGTGCTTGCTTGTTCAGAGAGACTGTTAAGTAATTGGACTTTGCCACCGTGTTTCTAATGAGTGTTCCAACTTTTACAGCCACCGCCTTATCTTTTTAACCAACCTCGGCCGAAGAGGTGCGCAACTCATTGCTACGTTGCAAGGAATATATGCTATCATCAACAAATTGCAAGGATGAATTCTTTCTGGCCTGCAGCCGCTGGATCTGGACCTCTATATGGTGCCAAGCCCTGCAATCTCAATGTTTTGCCTTCCACAGAAATGCATGGCAATATTCCAGGTGGGGGGGTGAATTCAACACATGAGAAGGGGCAGGGTCTTGCTATATTTCCTGGTCATGCTGGCAAAGACAAAGGCTCCCAAGCTGCAAATATCGTGGATGCCCAGAGAAAGCAAATTTTACTTCAGCAAGCTCTACCCCCTGGTGCACCCAGTAATATCCTGGTATGATTGGCTTTATTCTTATAAAATTCTTGAAAAAAGTGAATTCTCTTGGTGGATGAATCTTAATTGTGCTGTGTTTATTTAATTTCAGCATGGACCCGCTTTCATCTTCCCTCTGAGCCAGCAACAGGCTGCTGCTGCTGCTTCTGTCCGGCCTGGGCCTGTGAAGTCTCCTCCAACTGCCGGAAATGTAGCACCTTCAAGCACGCCTAATTCTACAACAGTTAGTGCTGTGGCAACTCCAGGTGCTGCAACTCCGCCAATGAGTTTTAACTACCCAAATATGCCTACCGAAACTCCGTATTTGGCAATTCTGCAAAATAATGCAGCATATCCATTTCCGCTACCTGCACATGTGGGAGCACCACCGGCTTATAGAGGAACCCATGC
Source organism: Ziziphus jujuba (assembly GCF_031755915.1). Taxonomy (NCBI): domain Eukaryota; kingdom Viridiplantae; phylum Streptophyta; class Magnoliopsida; order Rosales; family Rhamnaceae; genus Ziziphus; species Ziziphus jujuba. Next base: position 26,854,185 of record NC_083381.1, on the reverse strand, counting down.
TCAGATGCCCTTCTTTAATGGATCATTCTATTCTTCCCAAATGCTTCATCCTTCACAAATTCAACAGCAGCAACCACCAAACCACTCGCAGCAAAGCCAACAAGGTCATCAAAATACTACCATTTCCAGTGGTTCCTCATCTTCCCAGAAGCATTTGCAGAATCAACAGCAGAGAGCACATGCTAGTGGCATGAACGGTGGCAGTGGAAGCTTGCAAGGCTTTCCAGCCTCAAAAGGCCAGTCTTCTCAGCCACTACAACAACTACAGCAGCGACAACAGCAACAGAACCAACATGTTTCTCATCAAGCTCGGCAACTCGAGTCCGAGATTGGTGGTGAAGATAGCCCATCAACGGCTGATAGTCAAGTGTCACGAGCAAGCATGAGCATGTATGGTCAAAATTTTCCAATGCAATGTCCACCAAACTTTGCCTTAATGACCCCTCCTGTATCATTCAGTGGTGCCAATGGTCCTACTGGTGCAAGTGGCAGTAATAGTGAAAAGAAACAACAGCAACAACAGCAGCAGAGCGCTAAGGGTGGAGTTGAAGCATCTCAAGCTTTTGCCATGTCTTTTGCTAACGTAAATGGAGCCACTACTGCTCCTGGCCTTGACATTGCATCCATTGCACAGCATCAAGCAATTCTCCAGAGTGTTCCAGATGTTAGGCAAGGCTACCATTTTATGGCTGCGGCTTCAGTTGCTCAGGCAGCACAGCAGAAGAAGAATTACCGAGTGCCTGAGGATGGGAAAACTGGATGTGATTCTTCCAATATGGAAGAGGAAAGAAAGGCCATGGCGGGGAAGGCTTCATCAACTGTAGGGCAGTCAATTGCTTTCTCAAGGCCAGATTTGTCTGATACACCTGGCAGCAATGTGATTGATAGCTCTGCCCGAACTCTTAACCTTGGCTCCAATCCATCTCGGGCTTCCAGTTCTGTTGTGCCTGGTGTCATTGGCAATGCAAATGCTCCAAATTCTCAGCAACAAATCCAGCGGCTTCTGCAACAGCAACAGCAGATGAATCAGCTTCAGAAGCAGCAACAGCAATTTGCAGCTGCTGCTCGAACCAAAACACCAGCAACAAGTAATGGCAGTGTTTACACTGATCACCTTCCTTCTACTTCGATGGCTGCAAAGTTTCCTAATGCTCTATCTTCATTTCCTCCAAACCTTGCACAAAGTAACAGCAGTCCAAGTCAACCTCCTCAGTGGAAGAACTCTGTGAGGACAAGCACTTCCCAAGTTCCACCTCCATCTATGGCCTCATCAAACTCATCCTCCCTTAAAAATCTTTCTCAACAGCAAGGTCGCATGCAGCAAAGCCACACTCAAATATCTTTTGCAGCCAATCCAAAAGGGTCAACACAACCTCAAGGACTACAACCCACAAGCAATAACCAGTCTCCATCTCCACCTATAATGGTTGGCTCACCCACAACATCAATGTCAAAGAGTGCTGGTGGAAGCCCGAGGACAACTACTTCTTCAACAGGAAACAAAGCTAGCCAAGCTTCTTCATTGTCGGCTCAGCAGGCTAAGAACTCGCCAACAATTGGCAACCTGAAATCATCTCCTGTTGGTGGAAGGAATGTGCCATCAATCCTTGGCAACCCCCATATCACCTCTTCTTCAAGCGCTGGAACCAAGCCTCAGCAGCAGCAACAGTTGTCTAAGCAATCTGTGCAGCAAGCCCAGTTAATTTTCTCAAATGCATACATGCAACCTCAAACTTCGCATTCTAATAGTAATACCTCCAATGCATCAGCCATGAGTGGGTATTATAATCAAAGACGTCGGAATGATCAACAGCCACAACAGTCGCAGCAACCGCAAAACTCATCAACTACGTCGTCCAGCGGAATGTTGTCGCTGTGCCCTCCCATCACGCATTCTAACACTAGCACCTCCGACCCCGCCAAGGCTGCTGCTGCTGCAGCAGCAGCCGCAGCTGCTGCATCTGGCAATATAAAAGGTGCATTGCCCTCACAAGCTTTAATCCATCCTGCTCAATTTGCTGCTTCACAGTCTGGGAATCCACATCAGCTTATGCCTTTCCCTTATGTTCATGCTGCTGTTCCAACTGCAGTTCAGGTGAAACCAGCTGAGCAGAAACAACCTGCTGGTGAGTAGAATCCATGTCATATTAGTGCTTTACATTGCAACCCCCCATACACAGTTAAAAAAAAAAAAATAAAAAAAAATCTTGAAAGATTTGAGAAAATAGTTTTTGAGTGGGGGTTGTCAATTTATGAACGGAAGGGGTGGTTTGTTGCCCAAGAAAATGACAATTTGCATAACCTCTGGCAGCCTGAGAAGAAGATGGAAGGTCCAAACATTTGGAGGAAAGCACGACCAAGAGAGGCTAGTCGAAGTTGAACCCACAATTTTGGGGTTAGCCAAGTGGGTGGGGGAGTAAATTATCCTTTGGAATGTGCTTGGAAGTGTATTCGTTTCTGTACACACTTTGTGTTTATAAAATCTGACCGGGTTGATAGTGAAAAGTCTTGATTAAATTTCATTGGTTTCATGGGGAGATGTGGTGGTGGGCGATGCTAAATGTTTATCAATGTTTTTGCCAGGCAAAGTTATGGAATAGTTGCATGGCCTCACATTTTGAGGGTCCAAAAATTTTTCATATTTATTTTGTAATTTTTTTTTTTATTATATATTACATCTACATAAACTTCCTTTTAGAAATGTTAAAGACTTCTACTAAATGTGAAGATTATGGTGAATGAATGTGAAGATATACATTGACAAATATTTTCTCATCCCCTCGTATAAAAATTACTCTTCCTTAAATGCAAAAGACACAGAAATGCTACTTTGCTGAAGCCTATTAATCATCTAATTGCATATACATAATAGTCTCCATAAAAAATAAAATAAAATAATATGCAAATCACTTGATGAATATGAAATGGTTGCCAAAAACTAGAGAGGCGAGGATATGCTTTTACCCAAAAAAAAAAAAAAAGTAAAAAAGAAAAAGACAGGAAGGGATTTGTGCTTTTAATACCAAAAAATAAAAAAATAAAAAAGGGAGAGAGGGTGGTTATTTATTTATTTACTTATCTTTTTAAATTTTGGTTTTTGTATTTATTTTTTTGGGGTGAATTTTTAAAATTTAGTTGTGAGGACTGGGTTGAGGAGAGATAGATAAACGTACAATAAACTGATGAGGTGGATCAATAGTAGCCTGAGAAAGTTCAAAATGTACAACCTCCATTTTGGGACTTTTTGTTTGGTTTTATACAAGGATGGCTCTTGGCACCAAAAAATAAATAATAAATAAATGAAATAAAAGAGAGAAAGATGGCGTAGGGTTAGTGGGCCATGTTTTGCAGTGCCATGGAGGCTAATAATTCTAAATTGCCAATTTAGTTAAACAGTGGCCACTACTACTCAAAAAAAGTTTGGTTGTTGAAAAGGGCAAACCCCTCTTTATTGTCTTTATCTTACACGTGGCACTTCAACTCCATTTTGCCAGGTATATAAAAAGATATGATAGCCTTATCTTTTTGTATGCTTATTATTACTATTATAATATTATTAGGTTGAAAAAAATGGATTAAATGAATATCTTATCTTAAATACTTTTCCAATATGAAATATGCATATAAATATCAGTTTCCATATTTGCCCTTCCTTACTGGTCCCCAGCAAAAGAAAGCCAAAGCGTTTTTTGCCAATGCTTCACTCAGGGTGGTTCTTCCAGAAGCCCTACCTTACGTAGGACATGTTTTTCTGACATCCTGACTGTAAAAATGTAAGAGATTAGACTTTTGAGCTTTCTTTCCTATTATCTGCACACGTGTCTCTATCTATTTATAATTTATTTTCAGTTATTTCTCAATGGAAAAAAGTGCAGCACTTTTTTTTTTTTTTTCTCTGATTTTGCTTCATTTTGATCTTTGCTTTTCTAATTTATTGAACTTCCATAACAGGGGAAGAACAAAATTACAAATACTAAAAGTTGAGCAGTTTCTTTTCCTTTTTTTAAAATTTTTTTTACTTGGGAAAATTTATATTTTTCTTTCTCTATGCAAATAATTAAACTTATACTAGATTTGGAGTTCAATTATTATGTGGACCAATATAGAACCCAAAACAAAATAAATAAATAAATAAAGTGGGTGGGTTTCTCTGTAAGATCTACCAATCACCCAAAAGCCCCCCAAAAAAAAAAAAAAAAAAAAAGCTAAAAAGGAAAAGAAAAGAATGGGCCTCCCCCATAGTGAAGAGTTGGTTTGAGAATATTTGAATGTTTCCAAGTAACAGATCCTGCACTTATTGCTACTTTCTCTTTCTTTTGGTGATATGAGAGAGACACTTTTATTTCTAACTTGTTTTCTTTTTTAATCTTTTCTTCTTTTATTTATTTAATTTATTTAGATTTTGTCAAAGACGGACCTACAAAGGGAATCAAATTGATAGAAAGATGAAGCCCATGCTGCTATTAGCTAGTCTTTATTAATTTGAAACTGCAAAAATAAAAAATAAATAAAAAATAAACATTCTTTTTTATCAAAGATTACGTGATCACTTCCCAAATTTTTGTAATTACCACCGTACTGACCCTACCACGTGTAAAATCTACCCACGGTGTTTGAGCGACAGTGACACAAGTTTAGGTATTATCATTTTTTTTTATTTCTTTTTCCTTTTAATTTTCACTTTAACAATTCTGATACAGTAAAAATGCCCCCAAAAAAAGAAAAAAAAATAATAATAAACACATCATCTAAATCTTGATATCGTTTTTTATTTTTTTAAATAAATTTAATTGGAATTGATAATTAATTTTTCTAAATGATAATCAGGACATGATGTAACTTGTTATGTATGATATTTTTACTATAAAAACATCTTCAATAATTTGGGTTTGTTTTGCCATATAAAAAAATAGATAATCATTAAAAATAATTTTTTTATTAAATATCCTATTAAACTGACATGGTAAAAATAAAAAATAAAAATAAGTTATGATAAAAATATCCCGTGTAGCAAAACTAAGATTGTTCAATAATAATCCTCAATTTCTACCCTTATCCCAATATCAATATATACATATGCTTTAATCAAATAAAAATGACTAATTTGATTAAAAATAGCAATGTCAAATGTTCAATATTATTGACTACATGATCAACAAGGTATGTATGACTGTTTTGGTATGTATGACTGTTTTGGGTTGAATATTATGGCCAAAAAAAAAAAAAAGGAAGGATTAGGAGGTTGTTGTAAGATATGGTAAAAAGTGATAGGTATTGTTGTTGTGTTTATCAATGATTTTCAAAGCAAAACCCATTGTTTTTTTATGACGACAGATTTTTTTTTTTTTTTTTTTTTTTTTTTTGGGGACAACGATTTATCAGAACACAAAATGACAAAGATAGAATGTGTTTATGGATACTATTTATATCTTACTATTAAAGAATAGAAACTATAAGTTCAAATTCTATTTTTTTGACAAGGAGAAAAAGAAAATATGTATATATATATATATATATAAAGATTAATTGTTGGACCCATAATTATAGTAATTATACTCAGGATCGATTCATATAAACATGCAATTTATTCTTACCAAAAAAGATAAAGATGCAATTTTTTTGGTGTGTAGAAATATGCAATTTGTTTATTTTTATTTTTATTTTTTTTATGAGATAGTTTAGAGTCTCTAGAACAAAGAAAAGATACCCTGCATATGGAAGAAAGTGATCTCTATATATATAGTCATGGAAATTAGAGATGTTTAATAAAGAGCAGATTTGTTCAATGAAAGCAAGTACTTGGTTTTTTTCTTTGGACAATTACTTATTAGCGTATGGTTATATTTACCAAAATGAAAAACAAAGTACAAAATTAAAGTTGCGAATAAATGAAGCAAAAAAAGAAAAAAGGTCATGCATAGATGAGGACAAAACACCAATCTAAAGGGACAAGCTAAAAAAGAGAGGGTAAAGGTCAATATCAACTATTTTTAATATTTTTAAAAAGCAGATAAAGGGAATTTGAAACTAAAGATGCTCGCGTCGGGCAAAAAAAAAAAAGAAGGAAATTGTTAATTTAAAACCCACTTGACTTAGAAACAACGTTGAAGATAAAATAAAAAGAACCAAAAAAAAAAAAAAATCATAACTACAAAGACATAGGGCAAAGTTCAATGGCTCCAAGAAAATAAAATAAAATAAAATCATATCATCCTATAATTATAAATGGAGGACCCTAGCAAGAGATATTCAACCTTAAAAGTTAATTCACATTGACAGGAATGGTTTTCTAGTGAAAATTTGTTCAGAAATATTCATCAAGCAAAAGGGTAAAAGCTTGCCAATAGTGATTCGACAATTATTATATTTATTAAATATAAATACAATATTATATATATATATATATATTTATAGTAAAGGGTTTGCAAAAGGACCAGAATATTTCAATTTTTTATTTGCTTAAGTTTCCTTCTTCTTTTTCTCCTTTGAATTTGATTAGTGGCTTTTATTTAATAGAGAAGTCAAAGTAAAATAGATGGCTTTACTCTTTGTTTCCTTTTATTTATTTTTTCTAAATAAAAAAGTCTTTTAAGAGTCCTATTTAAGCAATCAATGAACTTTTTCTAATGTTTGAAACTTCATTAATGAACTTCAACCATTTGAAAAGAACTTCCTTCTCTTGAGAATTTGGACGCGCCCACAAACTTCTTTTTCTGTTCTCTTTCATGGGCTAGAAAAAAAAAAAAAAAAAAAAACTCTTGCTTTCTTAAGTCTACATAAAAATACCGACATTACCCCACTTGAAGTTTGAAGCTAGAGGATTGCCTAGGACAACTCTTTGATCAATTTATATCGTACGGGTCCATTTCTGTCATTTTAACTTAACTATATCTAGCAACATCTTGTCAATATTCAAAGCGTGCTATGATAAGTTGGGTAATTTTTAAGTTGGGAGCAAATCCTATTTTGAATTTTTGGTCCCTGATTGACTCTAATTATACAAAATTATTATATATAAAACTCTTTTATGCTTTTTGGTTGGTCCTGGGTTCACATAGCTAAAGCCTAGAGGTTGTTATCTACCTCATCTCATACGTAAATCCTCGATGAAGAATATATAAATCAATTATGAGGACGCAATCCAACTAAATTTTTATTATTCCAAATAAATAATCTTTAATTATTGATTGTTCTAAATGATCATGATTTTGTTTGGGTCAAGATGAATTTGATTAAAGTACTAGGACAATAACCAATTTTATAATAATTTGCACTCAATTTTAGGTTCCTAAATTAGAGTTGGGAGCTAGAATTGTTGTAGTTGTATAAATTTTGGTCAGTACAATGTGATTGGCTAGATGCCCCCCCCCCCAAAAAAAAAAAAAAAAAAACTTATGCTCTAAGCCTGTTGCTAATACTATATCATTTTCTCATGAGGCCCCATGGGGGAAAAAAAAAAGAAAAAAAAAAGTGCAAAATTCACTCCCATTTAATTATCTATACCTTTCATGTGAACTGTCAGTGAAAGCATTTCAAATATGAAATTTATAATGAAAAAAACATTATGAAATTGCAGAAATCCCATAACTAGAGGATTAGATTAAGTTAAATAATTATGTTATAGTATGGCCCTGCAAATTAATTGGACGGTGACATACCAAACGTCACAGGTTAGTGACATGAAGCCAACCAAAAATAAAAGGTATTGTGGGACCCATAGATGTATGTTCAACCGTGTTGAAGGATGATGCAGCAGACAGCAATGCAACAAAAATAAAAATAAAATAAAATAATTAGATAACAACCAGAAAATCGGGGGATGGATGGGAAAATGTGGGTCCCGCATCATATAAACCCCTTGTCAGTTTTGTCAGTCATGTCTCAAAATTTGATAAACCCCGACACTTTCTCACCAGGCAGAAGCTAATCTCATCTTTTTTGGGTCAAAAATAATAAAGAAAAGTATATATATATATATGTATAATAAATAAATAAATAAGTAGAAATAATGTGATCTCTAATTTTTTTTTTTTAAATTTTAATTTATAAGAGGTTAAGTTAAAAAAAAAGAAAAGAAAAAAGAAGTTGTTCAGTTAATTAAATTCTTTAATGATTTTGTTTTGGTTATAGGTTTTAAAATGGAATTAATTTTAATGATTATATAAAGAAATTGTAATTATATAAAATCCTCATGGGGAGGGAATTGTTGAATGTTGTACCGGCCAACCAAATTAACTGGTGGTCCCTACAAACTTTAGACATTGGGATGGTCGATTGTGGTGGGGGTGTAGGAGGGTCCACTGCCGAATTAATGGGCCTGTTTTGGTGACAATGCCGTCACTTTACCACTCAGCAACTGACCACGTTGGGTTGAGAGAAGATTAGAGTTTACCTTCATTATTTTTAAGTTGAAATATTTATTGAATCATATAGACTCATAGCGGTCCTTCACTTAAGTGATGTGACTACAGGGTGAGTGGTAGCAACTGGGTAGTGGGTTTTCCTTTTCCTTGAGACATGTTTGTCTATGAAATGTAATTGGCAATAATCTATGGTGGGATTGAAAGCAACCCTTTTTTTTTTTTTTTTTTTTTATTTAAAAACACTTTTCGCGGTGATGATTCTTGATACTATCTGGAATGTGGGAAACAAACTGGTCTTCGATGGAAAAAAGAGCTTACTTGAAGAAGAGGTTAAGGTATTATATAGCAGGTTTGAAGAGTTTATGAACACCAATTCCACAGCCAGTGGCCCCCAGTTTTCAATCAGGATGCAATCAGCTCATGGTCCCCTCTCCCGAATGAAGCTATTAAAATTAACTCTGATGTCTCTATTGGGAAGGGATTTGCAAGTTTCGGGATGGTAGTGAGGAACCATAATGGAAGAGTACTAAAAGTTCCAAAAAAGTTAGAAATCCCTAAAGCTACGGAAGCTGTAGCAATTCTCAATGCCATTTTGCTGGCTCTTGATGATGGCCATCTTAATCTCTATTGCGAGAGTGACGGCAAAGCTGTAACACAAAACCTTAACCATTCGGAGAATCAATCTGGTCATTGATATGCAACTGGAATTATCAATCTGGTCATCCTAAATCACTGACAGCGTGCCTTTCTATTTGTTTTCAACATGAATTTTTTAGATTGCGTTTTTTATTTTATGATTTATCTGATTTCCTTTTACAATCTCACTTACCTTTTTTTTTTTTTCTTTTTTTTTTTTTAGTGACTTTCATATACAATGCATAAGAGCATTTTAAATGGCTACATGTGTTATTAATATTTAAAGCTGATTTTTTTTTTAATAAATTTAAAGCTGATGTGTTAAAAATTAAAAATAGACGCTACAAAAAAAAATATATATATATATATATTTGTTGGACAATAAGATTTAGTACAAATAAATAAATAAAAATAATCCTTATCGAAAATATAATTTTTTTAAAGAAAAAAATAGATAGTTATATCAAGTATTTGACACAATTATTAAACAGATATTTATTTTTTATTTTTATTTTTTTTTATAAAAAAAGGAAAAACGCAAAAATTACATCGAGAGATGATTATCTTCCTATACAATTCGGAGCAACTAATTCATAGGAGCAACATCAAACAAATTTGTAAGGCTATTGTTCAATTAAAGCTTTAAATAATTCCATAGCAATGGTGATTAATGGCAACTGCCGACTCCAAATTAACCAAAACTTTATCCAAAATTCATATTTTCCACCAACTTTAGGCCATAGTACAAGTCCCAGATTTCGTGTAAAATGTAATTTGTTTTCCCCAGGTTTACTATGAAACTAGAAACTCAATTATTGATTTTTGAATCGATAGTTTATTAAATGAACATTTGTGCTATATGTATATTAATTCTTTCAAAATTTTGTGTTAAGTAGATAGTAATCTATATTATCATTTGAAATGCTCCAAATTGCCCGACTCATACAAATATACAAAATCAATTAAGTTTATGAAAATTCTTCATTTTAGTCATATACAAGTCATTACTCATTAATAATGTTAAACTTACTAAAATATTCACCAAATTATCAAGTAATGTGACAACTATTATTTTATTCATTTATCCATTTATAGATTTATTTATTTATATTTATATTATATAAATATATTAATTAATAATATATTGACACATATTATTGATAAGTGTGGTGGAAATGCTTTCTTATATATATCTATTTTTTAGAGCACTTTTACTAATAAGTGCTTTATAACATAAATGATATAATGTTTGATTATAAAAATATATATATATATATATATATATATACTTTCAAATTTATTTTTTATAGTTTTACATTTTAATTAATATATTGAACACCTATTTTTTTTTAAATCCCATAGCATTTAAAGTACCTAAAGTGCTTATTATTATTATTATATGCAAAAAGCATTTCCTAATTTTTCACCTAACATGTAACGAAGTGTTTTTTTCTCTCTTCATAAAGCTTATTTTAGCTCAAAATACATTAAATAAAGTAAATATTTTGATGTTTGTGGTACTATTCATAAATCGTAAGGTATATTGGGCTTTTGAAGCGAAGTTTGGGTTATATTCCTAAAGGCTTCGCTTCATAGCAGAGGCCTCAACAAAGCTGTTTTTTGTTTATTTTAAAAAATAAATAAATAAACTATGGACATATTTGGCTTATAGAATAATATTCTCCATAAAAATAAAAATACTTATTTATAGAAATTAAAAAATAGTTATTTTTATTAATATATTTGGTTATTATATTGAATTAGAATCAATATTTAGTATTTATAATTTTGTTTTCTTTCAAATCTAAATTTAAATATAGTTTAAATATAATAAGTATATTTATCTTTAAAATGAAGGAATATAAATTATAAACTTTTTAAAAAATAGATATTCTTTGAATTGATAAAAGACATATTCTTATAGAAAATATATTTTTAAAATGAAAAATATACCAAAAAAATAATTAAACATGTGGAATAATTATTCTGTTCCTATATATATATTTCACATAACAAACGTGTCCTGTGTATTTCTTTTTGTTTTTATAAGAAATGGGTTAAATGGATTTAAAAAAAAAAAAAAAGAATGTTGATGGCCCAAGAAAGAAAAAACGACAAAACTGAACTAATATTGATTTTTTTTTTAATGTAAATATTGTTTTAATTGATCAAAAGGGCAGGTGAAATGGTGAAATGGTGAAATGAACCTATAGATCTCAATTTTATTTTAATAGAAGAAAATAATAAAGCATATTAATTATTTTATTTGAAAAATTGAAGAGAGCAAATAAAGAAAGAGTAAGCCTTGGACCTATTTGTTGTGTTGGACTAGATCAAATGTGACTTGATTATTTTAAATATAATCCAATCAAATTAAGACTAACTAGCATATCCAGTTTAATTCAATTTCGTTCAACAAATAGGCTATAAAAGCATATCTATGACTTTTTGGATTACTAACTTTTTTTTTTTTTTGGGGGTTATATTAGAAACATAGACATTGATTTAAAAAAAAAAAGAAACTTTATTTATTTTGTCAAGTTAATATGATTAAAAATAAAAAAAAAAATAAAAAAATAGACACTATCAAGTAAGCTATCTACTTTCAAGGGATTTATATAGCATTATCCAATAAAACAATTATTATCAAAATTTTTTGTTTAAATATATAAGAATTACCAAAATATTAATCAGTGATAATATTTAATTTATTTATATTTTTATTAATTTATTTATATTTAAATTATATAATATATGTTAATTAATTATAATTTAATATATATTATTTGATGAATATTTTTATATATGTAACTATAAAGAAAAAAATTAGATATATAAATCTTTATTAATTTTTTATTATTTTGATAAAAGAAATATATATATATATATATATATATACGTCGTTGATTTTTAGGTTTTATATTTATCAAATAGCATTCACCAGAAGTCCTTTGAACCTCTATGCTACATACATGGAAATACTCAAAGGGTCCAATCATCAAAGTTTTGTCCTTTAAGAGAAAGTTTGTATTTATTATAACATATCCAATTATCCGTGCACTGGACAAGTTTGGAATACTTTAAGATAAACCAGTTATGCAGGGGTAGTTTCCTATGCATATTCTAAAGCTCCACATGTTCCCAATGAATTTATTTTATTTATTTGACCAATGACAAATAGTTAATTGAAATTTTCATTATTTTTTATTATATTTGAAAGATTCGTTTAGAAAATAGACTAATAATGTTGTATCGGGATGATTAACAAATCGTGAGCATTAAAAATGTCTTTATCATATTCTTGCTGTTCAAGTTGTGAACTTAATTAGTTTGTTTAAAATAATAATAATAATAAAAAACTGTTCTATAAATTAAGTTATTAAATGGATGAGAAAGCCTGTTACGAATATTTTATAGATTTCACTCATCAATCAATCCCAGCAATCTGGTCAAACCCATATTCTAAAATTCCAATAGTTATGTATTCAAGATAAATTTAAGTTATGATTCATCCGAGCGACCAAATTTTAATACTCATTTGTCTCAAATTTAAAATTTTTGTTTTTGTTTTTTTGTTTTTATTTTTTGTTTGTTTTATTTGTTATTATTCTTATTATTATTATTATTATTATAAGCGAACTTAATATATTTCGCAAAATTTGAAACTATCTCGGGGTCCACACAAGAAAGTGATACAATTATTTGGGCTTTCTTCACGTTCTGTACGAAAATGGGAAATTAATTAAATAACATAGCAAATGCCGTGCTATATATTTTTAAAACCATTTTAATATTTCTTCTTTTATGAAATTGTCTATCATAAAGAAGATACTTTTAATATTTAAACCTAATCTCTTCTCTTCGTATCAATATATATATATATATATATATGTACTATACATATAAAAAAACACACATATATGAGGGTTAGTGTTCGTGATTGATGCAAATATATATTAATTTATTTTGATATTACATGTAGATCATATTTATATTTATTTATATACATGTTGGAGTGGGACATTAGAATAGATTGAATATAAAATTTGAAATAATCTTTTCTCTTTTTTTATTCCTCCATTACGTTATGATATGAGTTTAGAAACCCCTCAAGTTATATTTTAATCCAAAGTGATGCAAAAAAATAATGGGCCATCTTTCGGCCAGAGATTGAAACACAAACTTATTTTTTTAATACCAAATCGTCGACCTTAGAAGCAACCCTAATAATATGCACCATACTTTTAAATATATTTAGACGAAGATGAGAATCAAAACCATGATCGTAGCAACGTGGAAAGAGATTTCAATAACAAAAGCTGACTGGATTGCTTCGCATAAATTAATTTACTACTTGGAATTATTTATATTATATAAGATAATGTTAATTAATATAATATAATACAAAGCCATTAAGTAATTGATGTATTTATTTTTTTATAAGGTAATAAAAAAATGATTCTCTATCTAACCTAATCCGATTCCTTGATGTCCATTAAGATTCCATACATTTTATTTTTCACCTTTCATTAATTTATTTATTTTTTTAAAAAAATATAAAATTAGTGGCTCACTTCAGATCTTCCTTTCTAAATTTTAATGGTGGAGCTCTTAACTGAATACAAGCATTGTTGTTTAATATATCAATTATGGATTCTTTGGCCTTTGACTTATTAATTAATTAACTTAGTATTTTATTATTACTTGCATTGGCATCTTTATTAACACTTTACCACCCGCATCGTATTAAACCATAGCTAGATTACTTGCTTTTGAACCATTAAACTATTCTGCTATTTTAAGACATCGTTTTGAATAGTCATCAACCGGTTAGAAAGTGAAATGTTCCAACTTAAGAATGAAAATGGACAGAGACAGAGACAGAGAAAAGGAATTCCAAAATGTCCAAAAGCTAAAAATAAATAAGTAAACCTCGTCGTGCATTGTAAAGAATATCTAGATTCCAATTTTCCAAATTTTTCAGCAATAGTTGACAATGGGTAAAAATCTACCCAAAATAATGCTTAATAACGCAGGATGAACTGGCAATTTTTTTTTCCTGTTCACTTCACTGTATTCCTGAACCTATACAAACTTCTAACAAGGACCCCTGGTAATTTTGGAGCCAGATCAATGACGGCTTTAGAAAGATTATAATCTGCCGTTAGGAATTTCTGTTTCATCTACTTGTAGTAACATATGGAAATATTTATATAAATGAAGGTTGCCATCGTCGAGGAACATGGCCAGACTTCATCTGAATGTGTTGATTCCCTAAGATTTTTTTGTCAATGCAGCTATCTCCTTGTCCTGCTGTTTTTTCAGATACCTTTGTGCAGTCGCATTCACAATCTTGACAAAGAAGTTCATAAGCATGAGCCACACAATGGTGTTCCATAACGAAGCAAATGAGAAATCCCATTTTTTCACCTGGGAAGGATTCAAAAGTACGAGACTTCAATCAAACCGTTTCGAGCATGCATTGTACTATCAATAGAATTAAGTTGTTACAACACAGAATGAGAGACCCACACTATGGTCAGAATGGATGCCTTGTAAGGGGTAAGGCTATACCTTAATGTTTGAGGGCACAGGAGTAGAGGCTGTGAGATACTTTTCTTTCATCGCATTTAGTTTGGCAACAAGGTCGGGGAGCACAGAAGCGAAACCAGGTATGAAACTGAGAATCCAAATCAATTCATTCTCTATCCAGTCTAGAAGTTGATTGTTGCAAACTGAGATGATGAAAACTGTCTGCATAAGAGGAAAATAACCAAATGATGAAAGGCCAAAAATGTCAGGAGGAATACACTTTCATAAATAGCAGAGCTTCTGTAAAATGAAGAAAGCACTTTGGAGAGAAGTCAAAACCAAAGGCAAAAACTTTAACTAAAGCATAATGGCCCAAATCACATGAGAGAATGAGACCATGACAAACCTGTATATGGGTTTTAATAATAGCCTTCCCAAACAATGTTGCAAGAAAAAATTTCCAAAACGGAATACCAAATTGTCCACACATAATTCCAGCAAGGTCAAAAAGGGGATTTGGCACCTGAAAAGTATCCCAATTAATGGGTAGAATACATAAATAAAATTAGAGACTCTTTTGTTGCATTCTGCAACAAAAATAATTTTATATATAATAATTTCCTTAGGAATCATCATTCACTCAGAAGGAACTGAAACCTATTCTGTGAACATATTGTGAAATAATGAAGCACCAAGATCCAAACTAACCGAAGCAAGCACCAAGATTGTGAAAAAGTTCAAATGTTGTGCGTGTGACAGAAACCAGCGCTTGATTTGATTTAGGTGGGTAGATATGAAGCCGCTACCCTCACTTGAGTCATCCAATTCTCCCATCGCATCCAATTTGTCACCCGATAAGCTTGCTGCATAAAGCGGTGATTAAAACAATATTAGATTTAAATCACAAAGGTCAAGTGATTTCTAAAGTAAATGCCTTCCAAATGCATCATATATATCCATACATTTATTCCAAACATGTAATTGGATAAAAAGTTCATAGGCCACTCAATGAAAATATAACCTGTGTTCTGAAAAATGAAATCCAGAATTAATCTTCAGTCACTAAAATCCAATGAACTAATCAAAACGTACAAGTCAATGGCATATAACAAATAAAAGCACAAATAAGAAGGCAAATGGTATCCTGAACTTCCTGCAATCAATTTCAAACTACAATGATCTTCGAAAAACTAAAATGCTGGATTCAACATTTATGAGGGAAGCAAAAAGATAGGAAGTGACTATCGAAAACCATTAGATGAAGACTCATGCAATTCTAAATAAGACTAAGAGATACATTTGTTTGAATCCCCAGAGTGATTATTTTGCTTGATGAGATCTTAATTTAAATTCTACTTTATACAGTACCACAATAAAATTATATTTTGAAAAGGATGAGATCCCTGCACTATCTGGAATTACAACCACCTTATGTGCTCTGTGTGTGTGTGTAAAATGATATCCTCCCAATAAACCATGGACTAATTCTCCACTATGTTACTGATAATGCTTATCACATAATAATGGACATACGGATATAGAAAATATCAATGTAAAATTTATTCTTGCACACCTGCCCTCGAAATAAAGTATGGGGGAAGCTCCCCAATTGCAGTCCCAACACCCCATAAAACGGCTTCGATCTGGACTTGTGGTAATATGCTGCTAAGTGGAACCCGCAAACCATGCACTAACTGAAACAATGGGGGCCCAAACTCAGAGCAGTCTTTGTCAAGCCATGAAGGACCTCTTTTCAGCTGTATTGTATCATATGGAGCACTTTTCAAATCAACCCGGCCACATTGCATTGCTTTTAGAGTGAAGAACGCAATATGAGGACCCAGATATAGGACAAAAGTGTGCAAACCAGATCCTGATGGAAACAAGTAAAAGAAGATTAACTTGCAGCAATGACATATGCCAGGACAAGAATTATCACTCAAGATGTTAGTAGAAGCCAAAATAGACACCAATTATGAGTGTATAAATTAGTATTTTTATAATAAATATAAGAACAGCCACAACAAAGACAAAAATTTGCTTCCAACATCTAAAACTTTGCAGCATCAGAACTTCTGATACAGGGGCCTACAGCGCATATTTTTCATTTGCATAAATTATGCTTACCCAGACCAATTGAAGAGGCTACTCCAAGGGCCATCCACCATAATCCAAAATGAAAATACTTCATAAGCTCTTCAACATGCTGCAGAACAAAGGACCAACTTGCAATCATTATTTCCTAAGAAGTGTTAAAACAACATGAACAAGCAAACAACAACACCATCAAAAAAGGCAAAAACAAAAGGACTTTCACATCCTTGTAATAGAAGGTAAGTTTCTTTATGTCTTCTTAAAAATTTAGAAAGAATAAAGATCTCTAAAGGTTGTACAGCTATGCACTGACCCAGCAAAATGCATAAAGTTAATAAAAATCTATAGAAAAATGATGTTAAGCGACAAAGAAATAATCTTTCATGCAGCGACGTCGCAATATGTGGCCTAAGGCAGCTTATGAACTATTACAAACTTTTGCAGGCAGGTGTTTCCATTTGCAATTATAGTCTACCAATAAATAAGTGACTTGTAAAAATGGGAAGAGATTATATATATAAGCACAATAAATGGAGAATTTGCGGCCCATATACAAGAATATAGAAGTTACCATATATGAAAATTACTAAGAAAATGTGTAAAGTACGTCACCTTCTCATGAGGGCCATCAATGGTCAAAAGAAGAATTCCAAGGGCCAAAAATGCGGTACTTATTAGCATAAGCCAGCCACCTTTTGCCAATATATATAGTATTGAGCGCTTAATATACAAAGCTACAGCCAAAACAAAAAACTTCAATGTTTTGAAGGGCTGCGTTGTTAAAGTCAAATTTTCTAGATCCTGTTGGTGCCTTTCATGGAGCCCTGCAAAAGGAGGGGTGCAAAAAATCATGTCAGCTTATATTAGATTCTGTGGTCACTTTGCTTCATTCTAAGATTGATATCACATTTCTTTTTCCTTCATCTATTAGTTATATTAGCTGTTACTACCATATAACACTCACATCTTATTCTAGATCATGCCCAAACTCGTGTAGTATATAAGGAAGCAACACATGTAAAATTATTCCAATGAATAAGTTCTCCCTCTATTTGGAGCATTTCTGCCTCAGCAAACAGACTATAAACCACCCAAAAAGAAAAAGGAGCATAGAAATCAATCCTTATCTATCCCCCCTCCCCCCACCCCCACCAAAAAAAAAAAAAAAAAAAAAAAGGAACCGTTAGTAAAGAAATCCCATCTCTTTCTGACCATTTCGTTAGTCTTGAGCTTCAATTAATTTCCCTCGTGAAATTCAGGCAACATAGTTAGGAGTCAGACAAAGCTCCTTACTAAAGGTCTCCACAAATACAAAGATAACAATAGGTGAATATTCAAACGTTTTGCATAAGTCAAAACATCAACACTTCTCCGCTCAAAAAATCAGTCCACCAGAAGAGCCATTCAACATCAAAAATTAGCTTAAAAGACTAGAGAACTACATAGCACAAGTCAAAGAACAAAACTCTCCAACTCCAATAGGATCAACACCCACAACGAGATATCAATGTCCATCCTAAAAACCATCAAGCCTTAAAAACTTCCAGTAAATAGAGACTTCAAACAGTTATTCTATTGATAGTCGGCCTTCTTTTATACAAAAGTCCATGGATTACATCAAATCCCAACTTCATTAGGAAAATTTGGGTTTATGAGGGAATGAAGAGAAAAATAAATATATAAGCAGGTGCAAGTAAGTGTAGGCACCATCTAAGCTGAATATTTTCCTAGATCTCCATGATGGAAATTTGTACTGGCATATTACTGGTAACACCGCCAAGTACATTCTGTTACACTAAAATTCCACAAAAGATTTCATAGCACAAAAGGGCCATCTCGATTGGTAAAGTTTATCCCAAACTTTCCGAGAAATGATGTAACTAATCTTCATATTTTAGCATCCATTTGGCCTTGTAAATATCTTAGTAAAAGACCCTTTTTTTTCCCTATATCATTCAGTTTCACTTTCCAACCCAGCAATCATCTTATACTTACGGCTACTCCCAACCCCAACTACGCAATTCAGATTAAAAAATAAAAAAATAAAAAGATTTAATTTTTGCAGACCCCAAAATTCGAACACAGAGTTCCAATAAAGCCCACCATAAAGATTCCACCAATTTTAAACAGGGATGGCAAGAAAGCTAATAAATAACGAAATCTATGATCTTGCAAAGAAGAACCCCAAAAATAAAACAAAAAAAAATCCAATCTTGAAAATTAGAGATTAATGAAAAATAATAAACAAAAAATTAAAAGCACTTGCCTGATACAGATATGTCATTAGGTTGTGAAGAAGACGAAGATGATGAAGATGAAGATGAAGAAGAAGAATTATTTGCTCGTGTGCGGGACCCCATTAGGAGTTTCTCACTTGCTAGGTTCACAAGCTCTCTCTTCTATTAGACATGACTATATATAATATATATTCTTGTAATATTTTTACTTTTTTCCACCAAATGGGGAAAATCTTGAGGAAGAATCACAGATCGAACACCAAACCCAGAACCTGAATTTGGAAATTGGAACCCCCCAAAAGTTTTGTTATTTAAATTTTCATGGAAGAATCTTCAGATCTAAAATAGCGAAAAGCAGAGACGGAGAACAATATCCTCAGGAGTTTGCGTGAAGATCCAAATTGGGAGCTTTTATCGCTCTCTCTCTCTCTCTCTTTGGGTCTCTGAGATGAAGGCTCATCCTTCATAACACAACACCCAAAATTAGAATTTATATATAAAATCTTTTTTCTTAAATTATTATATTATACTATTTATTTCAAAAAGTATGGGTCACTGATAATGATGTCAAATATTTTTTTTTTTTTTAACAAAAGAAACAATTTTGTGAAAAATGGAAATTTCTTCCAATTCCCGCAGGTTTGTCGTATAATTACTCTTTCACTGCGCATGAAAATTTTGACTACCCAAATTTTTATATTTTTTGCTTTATTTATCTATTGGTATTCTTTTGCTTGAGTTGCATGCATATAGGTCGTCGGAAAAATAAAATAAAAAATCAAGTTTTCTAAATTTTGAAACAAAATGAAATGAAAAATAGGACTACTATGTACAATTTTTTTGATCACTCATCAGATAAAATCATCATCTTCATTATTTTTTGTGGGCTAATAGATCTAGAAGTAAAAGAAAATAAGTTGTACTTTTAAGAAACAAATGTTGTACATTTAAGTTGTCAAAAGACTAAAGAAAAAAAAAAAGTCGTCAAAAGCCTTTTCATTAAATTAATTTTTAATGATTTAAGAATTAAAATATTAAAATTTGAAATCATTCATTTTTGGTTATAAATTTTGTTAAAAACTAAATTGGTGATTAATTATTGATATTTATTATTTTTTTGCAATAGACTAATTATTGATATTTTCATTGTCAATGTTTACTGTTTTGTTACAAATGTATAGAATATTAAATTCCAAATGGCAAATATACATAATCTATAAAACAAAATTGGGAAGCCTAAATTTCTATATGAATGAAAGAGAGTTATATGAATAATGAGTGTTGTTAGATTATTATTTTACTTGTCAAACATAAATTTACAGTATAATGTTTTATAATTTTTGCTAACTCTTTTTTTTACTGAAAAATAAAAATAAAAAATTAATTAAAGTGTAAGGGCATTCAATAGAGGCCTTACACAAAAAAGTACAAAAAACTAGCTCCTTAAAGTCAATGTTTCAATATAACCAAGGCAAATTATGTTTTAAAAAAAAAAAATTAAAAGAATTAACTCTCTAATTACTAAGAAAAAAAAAGGCAAATTATGTAAAAAGGAATTAACTCTCTACTTATCATGCTTAAAACACATACTAATCTAATCATAAACTTATATGTGAGAGGAGCCCACATCAGGCTCGACTAAACTCCACCGTTATATCAAGGTTTTTAAATTTTTGTAAATCAAAATGAATATAAAATGACAAATTTTGAAGAGATTGCTTGGTTCTGATAAGCAACATCAAAATTTGTTTTGTATTTGTCCCCTGTGATTTTTTGTTTTGTTTTTTAATTTGTTTTGAGTGAAAATTGTTACATATATATAAAATTCTCAAAAATCACTCCCATAGTTTTAGAAGCAACTAAGCATAAAATAGGATATTGCATCCATTTATAAAATAATAATAATAAAAAAATTATTGGATCCAATTGAAGGAAAAAAAAAAAAATGCTGGCTGTATTAGTGATTAAAGACTGATGTCAAACATGATCACACTGAAAATGGTTTATTGATTGAATTATTCAATTTCATCATATCTTGAGATTGGTTCAGATTGTTTTTTCTTCTTTGGATGTACAAGATTAAAAATAATTTTGTCAAATTATTTTTAATCCAAAGTTGAGATGGATACAATAATTAAAATACTCTCATATCATAAATTTATTAAACAACTAATTGTTGAACCTCACACACCCATTATACATATTAATTCTCAATTTGATCATATATTAGAAAAATCTCCCCATGCATTAATTACGCTGCCATCACTTTTTTAATAATCTCTGGAAAACCAACATTGATTTTTGTTGTCAAATAAAAACAAAAAATAATGATTTTCAAATATTATACACGCATAAACGTAATTATATATTTATAATATTGATGGCTTAGATTGGTGATGGTCTGAGAAAATTTGGAGGGGTTGGTGTGGAATTGAGTTCTGTTGATGGATTAACGAATGTTTTTTTATTTATTTATGGATGAGAAATAATTGATTAATTAACGGTCAAATAATTGAAGGAAAAGAAAAAGCAAAAAAGCAAACTTGCTATCTGTCAACGACAGCCAAGCCAATCACATCGCTTGAATTAAGGTCATACGTGCAAGTCAAGTTGCTAATTCGCTATTTGCCAAGCTCCATTTTTCTTACTTTCACGGCAACAAAGTCCATTTTTTCTAAAGAATTTTTTCGAAAAAAAGTAAAAGAGTCTTTTTTTTTTTTAATAAAATTTTTTTTATTTTTTTTAAAATTTTTCTTCTCCTCAATAAAACAATCTGTTGGTGTGTGCAGCTTTTTATACTCTTTTTGATAATTTATTTTTTGTGATACTTGTTTTTTTTTTTTTTGTCACTTTCTATATAAGTATCTGATTCTTTTTTTATTTGCTTTTTTTATTATTATTACTTACATGAAAGATATTAATTAATTTCGATTAGTCCAAGAAAGTACATTTGCCAGCGTATGGAGTAAAAGTAATTGAGATGTGAAAAATCCAAGCAAAAGAGGGATTTTATTGAAACATGTTTATTGTACCATTTTTGGACTTTTATTTGAAATTATTTCACATGACGTGAAAGCCCAAGCTTACATGTGCATCTATTTAATAATGTGTGTGATGCACAATATAAATATGAATTTTCAGGTTTGTCACATGCGTTGCACGTTCTCGATTGACAACCTCCCAATTTTACTGGCATTTTTTAATATGCAAATAAGTTAACTAAATAACAGACATAATAATGTATTATATTTTCTGTTAAATCAAATTTTTTAATGAATTTTTAAATACTAGACACCTAAGCCGACCACTGACCATTCAAAAGATATGGATATATATGATATGCATGTTCCATGGATCAAACAAGACAGCACACATCTCATTATGTTATTTTTTTTTTTTTTTCAAAGGAAATTGGAAAAGAAAAATACTAAACTTGCATTTTTTGATAAATAATACTAAACTTGCATTTGGAATATGCATAAACAGAACAAGGAATTGGGAATATATTGTCATGGTGGGTGGCTTTGTGGCAGTTTATCGTTGGCAACTGCTACAATTAGTTTTTTTTATTTTATTTTTATTTTTTTATTTTAATTAGTGAGCATATCTATGTTACAATAATCATAATAAGCCAAACCCAATCAAGTGTTGGATTTTTATTTTTTTTAAATTAATTTTTATTTTGATAATTAATTATTATTTTTTAATGATTACTATGGAATTCGAGCCCACATCCAAATTTCCATCGGTAGAACTTGTTTTGGAGCATCAACATCAAGCAATTTGGCAAGCACCGCAGAATATGCTTATGGGTAGCAAGCATATTATTTTATATTTTTTTGGTAAATAGAATATTATTTGAGTTGCATATTGAAATATGCTTCGCATGAGTTTTGTTATTGGGCTCAGGGGACTCCCAAGTTTAACCTGATAAACCAAAGCTCTTTTGCTTTTAATTCATTCGTTTGAAATGTAAAATGTAACAGAGACTTAAAGAGTAGCCATTTGAATATGAAGGTGTAGACATTTTCATTCATTATATGGAAGTCTATTTTTCATCCACCATATCCTAAAGAGGAGGGATACATATAGAAACTCTAACAATCAAGCCTCTTCATCATTTGCCTTATGTACCAACTCTTAAAATTTAGGAGTGGGCTGCACTATAGAGGTACTGCTTTATAGTGGGGTGAACTATATGTGCTGAAAGTAGGGAGTGACAAAGTAACGGATTGCAAAGGAGAGTTATGTGATCCATACGAAGTGCTATATAAAACGATTTGATCTGGTCGAAAATGATAGCTGGCTAATAAGATTGACAGTGATTAGGGTCTTCCAATGCAAAGTCATTTTTATGTAACCATAAATAATGTAATGTGTCGCATGCCATTTATAATCAAACGCATAACAATATTTAGATAAAACGTATATATTTTGTTTAATTATTGTGTGATGTATAATAATTGAAACGGATATAGATTAATATGGTATACCTATTATATTATAATACCTTCTCCTCCCAGTAAGCATTTCTACTTGTTCTAATAATATAAAATTCCATATGGAAAGACAAATGGAGCCAGGTGCATACAAATTCTTAATAATAATAATAATAATAATAATACATATCTTATTATCAAAATATTAATAAACTAAAAATATATATGCAAGCAAATTGTTTGATTGATATGAATGATTTCATCATTTAAGATTGTAAAAGTACATTAATCTTTATCCCTTCAATTTTTTTTAGTTCATCAAAAACTATATATACGTTACTAAACTAAACTGGGGGGAGTCTACTATTATTTATCTTTTTTTCTGAAAAATTTATTTAATTTACAAACTATCCAAAATCCGGAAGAGTCTGCTATTATTGAATTTAAAAAAAAAAAAACAACAAATGTGAAAAACAGCATTATAAATTTTGAAATAAATGTAAACAAATCTGATGCCTAATTTTTCTACTGGGCCTTTTAGACTCAAGACCCAAATTTCAAACAAGGCTGATTAAGGGCCCTGGTAGTTCCCAAATTTTGCGAAGTTAAGCCTGCTGATTTTTTTGGCCCATAGAAGCTCGTCCGGCTCTGCAATGCAAACCCCAACCACTGACCCCACCCTTAGCATGCTTTTTGTTTTTTTTCAGAGCCTACTTGTTCAACATTTAAGTTCTATAAACGAACCACGTGAATCACAGCTCTGAAGTTAGATTATAAAAATAAAAAATAAAAGAAAAATTCATATTTTGAAGTTTGAAAGGAAAAATATACTAAACAAGTTAAACAACTAAAGCTTATGATTAATTGATTGATTGATTGTCCTCTAAAAAAATTTTCTTGATCATGATCGTCCTGGAATAATTAAATAATGTGTTTGACATGGACTAACAACTTTATAGTATAAATAAAAATAATGTATAATTAGTTAAATCTAGACGAGAATGGAATCACCACATGGTTTTGTTTTAATAAAGTATTTTAATCTCCTGGACCTTCTAGATTTTATTTAAGATTAAAAAAAGACCCAAAGAAAGTTGATGTTATTGAACAGGTACCATAGACATCGAACCCCCAACATCACTTTCCTAAATTTCGAAAAGCTTTGGTGGGTACCAAATATAATTCCTGGTTCAATGTTTCAAAACCACAATTAATGTATAACTATTGTTCTTTTATTTTTATTTGTAATGTCATTATATATGACAACGGACTCGAGATATTTTTGTAGGAAAAGAAATATATTGTATTTTACAAATAATTAATGGGACAAATATCATCATTTTATAGTTGTGTTACAAAAGCAATAATAATAATAATAATAATATCTTAAAAAAATGGAATACAATATTATATATAATTACATATGATGTTGCTGCCCATCTACTTTCTAAATGATTTGAAGTTAATAGGTTTCATTTAAAATTGAAAAATCTAACATAATCTGTCTTGTTCTTAAAATAGGTCTTTTTTTTTATGAGTAATTGATTGTTTTTATCCATTGACTAGTTATTATATATTTTTTCATTTCTAATTATTTGAAGGAAGAGAATTTCAATCGATAGATTTTTATTCTTTATAATTATTTAATTAATCCTCATTCTTTTTGTGATCAACGGCTCGTAATTAATTAAGCGCTTACCTAACGAACTACATAATTTTTATTAAAAAAAGAAAAAAGAAGGAACTACATAGTTGGATTCAAACATTACAATGAACCGTACTAATTAAACATCCTCTTACATATAGAAGTGAACAAAAGTAGAAAGCTTCCACTATTTTCTCAACAAAAATAGAAAGCTTTCAACTATTTCGATCTAAAGCCAACTAATAAAATAAAGATATTGGTTTTTTTTCCACTTGTTTTTCTGGGCACTTTCGTATTACTTTTTCTTGTCGCTTTATTATTATTATTATTATTATTTTGATGAATATAATTTTTCTTGTGACTTATCTATGAAAAACTAATTACGGAAATGAAAACATGCATGGCCAATATGGTTCTAAAATACATAATCAAATTTGGCCAAGTCAACATAAGAATAATATTTGTTAAAATATATATAAGGTCAACTTTCATATGCATCCCCCCGCCCCAACACACACACACACATGTAATATTTATATAGAAGAGAGTTCCATACCAATATTTTTAAATACATATTTATATATATGAGAGAATTCCATATACCATACTTTTTAATAAATCATCATCGTCATTACGTTGGTCTACTATAAAAAGTATATATAGTTAAAAATGTGTCTTATTCATAATTGATTTTAACTAATTTCTATCATTCTACATTTTTTAACATTAGAATTAAACCATTTCAATGATAAAGAAAAATGATCAAATATACTAGTAATATATATACACACACACGCGAGACATCAATTATAAAGATTGAAACCCACTTTACAATGTCAGGCTTTTTTATTTAAGTTAAAAAAAAAAAAAACAACTTACTTTTGTTTATTTGTAAATTAAGAAAAAAAAAAAGACATGGGCTCTGACCTTTTTTTTTTTCTAAAATAAAAATTTTATAATAATTATGCAGAAGTGAACAGTCTGGCCAGGAGAAGCCAAAAGTTGGTGTGTAATGGCTTCCACCAACCTTTAGGGAATAAAAAAAAGGAAAAGAAAAAGCCATAATTGACCAGCCAAGTACGGTTTTCTTTACCATGGATCAATAATTTATAAACCAAAAACTTGAGAGGGCTTCCAAAGAACCTTGTATATAAAATTAAGTAGAGCATAATTTTATCATCTTGGCAGTAACTACTGTCCAGTGACAAACTGGCCACGTGCACAGAAAAGCTACATACATACCAAAAGGATTCTTCGGCGGTGCACTAATTAATATTATCATCATAAAGATACTTCATTTTTAAAGTACATTTATTTATTTATTTTTTTGTTTTCCAACCACCGAATTTTATTTTATTTTTTTAAAAAAAAGGTTAGTGGCTCCATTTGTTTTTAGCCATGCTCATAGTTGTGTTTTGGTCTTTCATTATTAACTTTTTTTAACACCATAATTACTAAATTTCCTCTTTAATGCATTTTATTCCTTAATTAATTTTTTGCGGCTTTGAGACAAAATACATTTATTGTATTAAAAAAAATTATAAAATTATAAAAATTATAAAATCAAACATCCCACAAAATCTGTATATATGTTGTATCAAATATATTACATATTGCAGACAAAAAATAATTTAAGAAATAAAGTATACCAAAAACTAAAATTTAAAAATTAGTGTTAGAAAAGAATCTTCGAAAATCAAAATGCAACATAACTATAATTTATATGTGAACTAACAAAGCTAATAATAAAAAAAATAAAAATAAATCATTATTAAAAGCTCCAAGTAAAGAATAAATTTCAAGAAAATTTCACTTTTTGTTTTTATTTTTCCTTTTCTTCTTTGTTTCTTTATTGCTTTCATGGTATGAATGAAGTAGAAGGAAGGACTAAGGAATAGATGTAGGGTGATTTCTCTTTCGGTGTTAAAAGGGTCAAAAAAGCTTACGATCGAGTTTCTTCGTTATTGATGTTAACTACTTTCTACTCTCTCTGCTTTGCATTTATTCCTTACATTAGAAACAAGAAAAGGATGGTATCAAGTATATATCAACCACCAAGAAAAAGCCACCATTTGGGAGCGTTTGGTACGCAGGATAGATCCGGATCGGACGGGATCGGACAGGATAGGTTCGGATCGGACAGGATCGAATAGTGCAGTACTGTGTTTGGTATAGTTCTGGACTGAATGTTAGACTAGTTGTCCCATGTTTGGTGTAGGATCGGACTGGATTGGATTATTTTATAATTATAGTATTTATTTTGTTATATATGAAAAGATTTAAAATTATATTTATATTTACAAAAAAATTAAATATTATATTTAATTAAAGTTTTATTATTACTTATATTTAATATGTTTTGTATAGATATTTATATGTTCAATTAATTAATAATAAAA
This sequence comes from Ziziphus jujuba, assembly GCF_031755915.1. Lineage (NCBI taxonomy): Eukaryota > Viridiplantae > Streptophyta > Magnoliopsida > Rosales > Rhamnaceae > Ziziphus > Ziziphus jujuba. The sequence goes on along the minus strand of NC_083381.1, from coordinate 26,826,840 downwards.
ATAATTTAATGATATTTATAACACATTTGTAATTTTTTTTTAACATCCATAAACTACTTAAAATATTGTTTTCAAAACCAATTAAAATAAAATTACTAATCATGAATAACAATTAAATACAAATAAAAAAAATTGACATAATATTTAATTAAGAACTTGTTAATAGCATAAAAATATCCATCTTCAAAGCTAATCTTGAGTTTGTTAGCAATAGTCTCAACTTCTGACTGAAGCTTTTGCACGAGGACACTAGACATATCTATTTTACCCATAATGTTTTGTACATCATTTTCAAATTTCTGTTTAATTACAAGATTATCTGATTGTGCTGCATTTAAGGACACTTGAGCCATATCTCTTACACTTCTTTCAGCTTGTAAGTCATCATGCAATGATTGCAAACTTGATTTCAAACCATTAAGCTCCAGTGATAGCTTGGCAGATTCCTCAGTTTTATCCTTTATGGTCATGATTAGAGCTTCCTTTTCCTGTGACAATGCTGCTGTTTCCAGAAGACAATTTTCATGAGTGACATTTTGTAAATTTGCTTCTAAAGCTTGATTATGCAGAGCCAGGCTGTTGCATTTTGTATCACAGGCATTTTTGTATTCCTTGAGATTGTGAACCTCATTGATAGCATCCTGCAGCTTCAGCATCAGTAACTCCTTGGACTCAGTTGAAAGCTCCAGCTGCTGTGTAAGCTTATTAATTTTATCTTTCATCAACCTGAAGTCAGCACTTGCATCAAGCAAAGTTTCCTGTAGAGTTTTTGAGAAAACATCCAAATATACATTTAATAAATGCACTTCATAGACTTTGACTAAGGGAAAGTCCAACTAAATCACCAGAGGTTGTACTCTTAAGACTCTCAATTTCATGGCTGCTGGATGTATCATGTTTCTCAGCATATAAACTGCCTGAAGTATTGGAAGACCCATCAAAGCCAGCGGCTGAGTCTGCATACTCTTCATTCGGCCCCACCTCTTCTTCAAGCGGAGGCAGTTCTTCTTTGAATCTAACCTTTGTATTGACCTATTTGCAGGAAAAACAAATAGAAGAAGATATAATATATTAAGATAGCAAATTATAACACCTATTAATCATGAAGAAACAGTTTCAGCTGGAAAAAGAACTCCAAGATACTGTAATATAATAGTTTATACTTCATATATGGTCCAGACAAGTCAGGTCACATGTGAGACATGTCAGGCATAAGAGAAAGTGATGCATCGTTTTTCTATAGAGAAAGGAAACCAATAAATTTTTCAGAGGAACTTACTCAAATACTTCCAATCAGAATTCGCATATGTACCACAAAGGATCAACCATTGTTTGCATCAGAATACACATAAATCTTTCAATACAAAAAAAAAAAAGTGCATTTTTATAATCATTTTTAAGTTTTCTTTTTGAACTTTTGCAGCAGATTAACAAGAGACTAAGACCAGCAATATCGATGTAAATTGAACAAAATGCCTATGACAAAGCAAAAAACTTATTTCTCATATCTAGATTTATGGAGGTTTTTGGACTGTAAACGAGACACCATAAGAGACAACCTTTATTCCTTCTGCCTCATTTTCCCAGTGATCATTAGCACTTATCTTTTTCCTTTGCAGATTCAAAATTTTTGCACCAGATTTTTTTTTTTTTAAGTTTTCAAAAACTGGTATTTCTGTCATTAAACGTAAGTTTCACATTGGGGATAAGATGACAGTGATAGTATGATGGTGGGTATTCTAAAGCATAGATGTGCAATTAGTATTGTTACTTTTATACTGCTAAATGACATTATGACTGTAAAGGTCAGTTGCACGCTCTGTATGGCAAAATCCAGAAATGGGATTTTGATGCACAAAAGAACAGGATATGCATTATGCAAATTGGCAGTAAAGACTAGTTTGCGCGCTTTGTGTGGCAATATGCATTATGGGGTTTTTATGCAGAAAATGAACAGGTTATACATTATGCAAAATGACAACGGAAATAAGTTTCCACACTTTGAATAGCAAAGTGATGTGCCCCCCACCCTCTCTCTCTCTCTCTCTCTCTCTAAGAATTCTACTTCTGCACTGCCTTTGTTATTCCGAAGTTTCAAAGACTGCTAGTAAGAGGCATATCAACAAGATATGATTGAAGCAGAGTTGATTAAAAGATAATTGTAACATGCACAAATCCAAAAATTTTGAAGCCTCACACGTGCACCAAAAGTAGATTACAATAATTCACTTAATTTTTTATTTCTGGTTTATAGAAACCATCCTTGAACCAATTGGATGCCTCTGTATTGCAGTTATAGCAAATTGAGAATGCAAATCGGTAACATGAAATTAAGCTGTACAGTTTACTTTGCACTAGACTCAGCACATCAGATAGGGAGCAATAAAGTTTCTTTTTAAGAAACTAGCTAGTGTTTCGAACTAAGCAACTAACATATTTACCAGGTGATGATGGCAGATCGATGAAACAGAGGAAGGATGCAGCAGAAGATAAACTCACCGGCCAGAAATGCTTCGAAGGGTAGTTTGCCTCCAAAATCAAGCTTCTTCCTCCTGAATATCAAATCAAGCCCTAACATAAATAGATCGAAGCTTATTTCGCAGATCAACAAATGACATTTCCCAAAAATATTTCATAATTTTTTAGCTAAAAATTAAGGTAAAAAACAAAGAAAAATAACAAGATGATGATGATGGAAGATTGCCGAAACAGAAGAAGAAGACATGCTCACCGGCCAGATGCTTCGAAGGGGATGGTGATGCGAGATCGACGATGCTTCGAAGGGGGCGGCCAGAGATGCTTCGAAGAGAGCTCGGTGGGACAAAAGTGACCCAGTCTCCAGATGGGTCAGATTTATCCCCCTCATTTGGGATAAAATGATCTACGGGACAAACCTGTCCCCCTCACATTTTCACTTTCCAAACACCGGACTGGGACTGGGTCCTGTCCTGACCTGCCCAGTCCGGCGTAACAAACACGCCCTTTAAGATATTCATCATATCAGATCACCAAAATTAATGGTTTTTTTTTTTTTTTTTGGTCCGGTTTTGAAGATAAGAAATTGTTAAGAAATTTCCTTTTTAAAAACAAAAAATAGCTTTGACTAAAATAATTTTTAAAATTTTAATGCCATTAAAAAAAATAAAAATAAAAAAAGGATATATGTGTAAAAGAAAAGTATTAGAAAGCTTGGTGATCCAATCACAACAGAAGCATTGTGAAAGGGAACAATTGAAGATTTTTCTTTTTTTTTGGCCAGAATTACAATAATTTATTAATCTAGAAGGAAAAGAATTGATAACTAGTTTAAACCGATCTCAAATGTAAGGATGTGAGGCAAAATGAGATAAATGGGATGGGGTGTACTACATGTGAATGCATTTATATGGTGTATATATATATATTTCAAACTCTGATTATTTTATTGCACATTTCCAATAATTAATTTGTATTAGATAAGAAATTATAACTTTTTCAAATTGGTAAAATTAGCTTGCTGTTTAGTGCTTAATTACATAATGAATAAATTAATTAAATAAAAATACATTTTTTTCTTTTGCTATGAAAATATTTAATATTACTTTTGCATCTTGAGGACTTTGAAAATGATGTGAGATTGATTATTCACGTTGCATATAGAAAAAGATAGTTCCATCGCCCATTCCCTGTACGTTTACCAGTACGTATTAATTGTCTTTTTAATTGAGTAAGTTGTATATATATTTTTTAAATATAGGTCATGGACAGAAAGATTAAGAAATAATAATTTTGCTATAATTGCATGCATTTTTTTTTTAATTAAAAAAAAGAACTACAGGCATTATAATATCTGTTTTCAATAACGAATACATATATTAATTGCATTTTTTTATTGGATAGAATATACTTATTTAAATCTAAAATCTAATAAAATATTGCATCAGGAATGTTAAAAGTTGCTTCTGTATAATATTTTGAAGCATGATTTGAAATAAAGACTTTAGTTGGTCTGGAAAGATCAAAAAGGAAGAAAAACAAAAATTGGCGGATCTAATTTTCATTTGAAAAATGATGGATGCGATAGCCTCCCTATGCAACCTAGCTGATTAATTAATTTCAGCTTTTGGAGAGCTCCAACTTACGAGTTATAAATATATGTCTGGTTTTGCCTTTTTTTTCTTTTCTTTTTTTTAATTTATAATTATTTATTTTTTTGTTTAATTTTTTTGATAATCTGGTTTGGTGTATTTTTTTAACTTGCAAGTAAGTAGTAACAATGGGTATTGAAAAAATTGATTGATTTACAAATGGATAATAACGAAGAGAAAAACAACAAAGAGTAGTGGACCTTATGCAAACCTTTAAATTTTATCTCTTCCTAACACTGGAGTTTAAACGACCTCATTGACTTTGCCCTTTACGAAAATTGACCTGTTCAACCATTTTTCATTACCCCTTTTTTTTTTTTTTTTTTTTTTTGTTCCTCTATATACAATTTTCTACCTAACTAAGAGCTAGACGGATAATTCTTAATCGATTATTTTACCTATAAAAAAGGATTATCATGTGTATCACATTGAAGTTTTTTACTTTATTTCATTTATTTTTATTTTCACCGACAAGGTTGACAAATGATGCTTGATATTGCATTATGAATGTGTATCTTTTTTTCTTTTTTTTTCTTTTCTTTTCTTTGTGGTAATATGAATATGTGTATTTTTTTGGGGCTCTAAGTGACCAAAATTTGAAGAAAAAGTAAATCTGTGATGAAATGAGGTTTGCTTGATTTGAAATGCTGAAGTTTGAAGCTGTAAATGTGTCTGGCAGAAAAATTTTCTTGGGCTTCTAAAACGGACAAAAAAGTAGTGGAAATATGATCTTAAAAAATCTTTCAAGAATTGAATAGTGATTAAAAAGAACAACAGACAACAGTTTTTTTTTTTTTTTTTTTTTTTTTTTGGGTGCCCTCTTCCAACAACAGTTTCTTTCTTCATTACACTAAATAAAATGAAGCCACATTTCATGAAGCAGGTTTGAAGTTAGCTTAATTTTGGCAACAAGTTTAATTAAATTAACCCCATGAAAATGAATGAAAAAGACAAGGACCCATAAGGCCGGTACTAGAATATAATTAAAAAGAAAAAGACAATCTATTTCTTAGTGGGGTCTCATGTCCCAAAATTTGTCCATTGCTAGTATTATAATTTTATTTCCCATACTATAAATCACTTCGAAGAGAAAAGTAGGAAATTCTCTTCCTTCTTTTTTTTTTTCTTTTTGGGTCGATTCTGAAGGATAATGTAGAGAAGATTTCTAACGCGGTAAAGTAAAATTTTATAATCATATTAATTATATCATAATGTCATTGTACCTAGGATGTGACCTAAATAAATGTTTTCATCCTTACCTAACAAAATATCATGTTGTCATGTAATTTTTTTATGACAGAGCAGCCCAACTTAATTATTTTTTGAATGCGAATTTTCTTCGAAGGACATATCAAATGAATATATGCTTATGTTTCTTTTTTCATGATCGTCTTGTCGAAAATTGTCCTCTATTTTTCGCCATTTGGACATCAATATCAAACAGCACAGTATACCCATGGCCAGGTAGTTTTCTATTTACCAAAAGGAGAGAAGGGGAAAAAAAAAAGAAAAAAAAGAAAAAAAAAAAGAAGAAAAAGAAACGGAATAATTTGAAGACTAATATATAATTTATAATTTTGTATAATTTGAAGAACATATATGTACATTCTCCCTTTTTTTTTAACAGAATATTTTACATTCTTTCCTAGATTTAAAAAAAAAAAAAAATGAAAAGGAGAGAAAGACACTTTTTGCTTTTAGAAAAAGAAAATGAAAACATTTACTAGTTAGTACACGTTAATGTTATAACGAGTATTATAGTTGTTTTATAAATGAAAACAGTATTATAGTTGGCTACAACAACAATTAATCTTAAAAATAAAATCTCTATATAACGAGTTAGTACACTTTGAGATTTTGTTTGAATGTATATTAATCTTTGGAAGGTATAACTTTAAGATTCATATTATGGACCTTAAAATCATAATATGAATCCAATTGAAACAAATTAATACTTTAATTATTAATCTCATAATTTATCTTTATTTTCGAATAAAAAATGCTTTTATTTATCTTGATGAAATTTTATGACCCGTCAACCTAGCAAATTTAAATAAATTTATACAAAAAGTGAATAAAAAAAGATGAACCTCATTAGCCCAAATTTGCCTTTGGATTAGATATTCAAAAATTGCTCTCCATTCTCACGGGAAAAAAACAAATGGTGTTTCATTTTCTAAATTTTCCATTAGTTATCACTTAAGTTAATTGCACTTTAATATTTTTTATTAGTAGAGTTTTGAAATTTAAGTTTTGAATTTTCAAATTGTAATAATTTAGACCTTTAACAAAATAAATTAGTAATAGTTTTGTCCATAAGCTTGCAATAGAATCTACAAGAGAAGAGATTAAGATGTTTGATCAATGAAAAGAAAGAAAAATTGTTACAATTAATAATTAAAAGGATAAATTACAAAATTCTATAAATCAAGGTATCAAAAAACAATTAACCTGCCACTTTTAATGCTTACTGGTTTGGTACAATTTGATTAATGCTATTTTCTTTCTCATTTCATGCTCTTTTCAATTCTCTGTGTTTGTCTTTGCTATAATCGACGAATAATGCTTTCTTATCTTATTCTTTTTATTTTTCCCCTTGTCCTATCAACGTACGACTAAATTAGGATGTAAAAAGGAGACCAAATTTGAGTAAAAATGATGAATTATGGGTGTAAGCACGATTTTAATAAGTCGAAAAGACAAATTTAATTGTAATTGAAGAAACAAAGAAATTTTTATTTTTATTTTCAAAAAGCCTTGCTAGCCTTGCCTTTATGTTGCTAAGTTTTTATTTTATTAAATATCTTTAAGAACTAAGAAGGACTAGATTGAACCTTGAACATTCTTTTTTTTTTGGTCAATATAATTGCATTAAGAGCACGAAAGAAAATTCTGCTTTCTTCTTTTTCGTATATGTTCTTTTGAATTTCTTTTATCTTCTTGATAAGTTACTTAATTTGGTATAGTACAACTCAAAAGGTAAATAATATGTTCACCATCTGTGACTATGTTGCGAGTTACAGAGAGTCAAAATCTATTGCAATATTTTCATAGATTCACAATGTGAGATGCAATAATAATGGTAACAAATTGGATAGATAAAAAGAAAAAAGGTATGTGAGGAGAGGAAAAAAATATATATATATATAAAAAAATGAGAGGGTAAGATGATGAGAAAACTGACAGATAAATAATTAAACATTTTTCCATTTAATATTTGATAAGGTTGTTGCATATGAAATCAATGGTCGTCCAATAGGATTACTGGGCTCTGCTTAAAAGACTCACAGGTCAAACAACAAAAAAAGAAAAGTCTGCAACTCAGAGATCTATAAATCAAAGGAAATTTTACAGATAATATATACATAAACACAGATATACATGTGAACATGCCTAAATAATAAATGTAGTAAGAGACTATATAAACAAATACAGACGTATTTGTTTTACTTAAAAAAGATCGCCAATTGGGGTTATGAAAATGGAATCTGGTCCTTTGATCATTCACTAATAAAGAGATAAAGATTAAAAATTGTTCTGTTGGTCCCCACTGTTTGGTGTTGTCATAAATCATAATCGCTATTCAAAGAAGGTGCTTGTGGAGCTCGTATATTGAAAAAAAAAAAACCAAAAGAACCAGTGTTTCTCATCAAGTCCAGGTACGAAGAAAAAAATCTCATTATTGGACAATGAAAATTTTCATTAATCCGGGAAAAAAAAATGGGAAAAGAAAATAGACGTAGACATAGACTATGACTGAGACAAATACTATTACAACTAACAGAAAGAAAACAGTTAAAAAATCTTTTCTTATTTTCAAATTCTTCTAAAAATTTTGCTTATATATACCATTTCACCATAAACGCCGTTTTCTAATCTGTGATTTTTGTTTCCTTTGACCTTGGTCTCCCAATTGTGGAACTCAACTCTTATGGGGTTTTGTGGAAGTTCAGGAATTAGTCACAAAGTGATGGAAACCTTCTGTGTCAAGGATAAAGAGAAGCGAAATCATGGAGTGACCGAGACCAAGAAGATCAAAGGCACAGTGGTTTTAGTGAAGAAGAGCGTTTTGGATTTCAAAGACGTCAAAGCCTCATTGCTTGATCGAATCCATGAGCTCTTTGGCAAAGGTGTTTCCATGCAGCTTATCAGCTCTGTTCATCCAGACCCAGGTCAGCAACTCTCTAATTTTTCTGGAATTGCATAAGGACTACATATATGTAGAGAGAGAGAGAGAGAGTCTTCTCTAATTAGACACCGCTATCGTAGCTCTTCAATGAGGACAATAAACACTCAATATATAAACCCTGCCCATTTGCTACTTCTCTATACTACGTTCCTTAGTTTTCTAAATGAGTTTCATTTTTGAGAAAGCAGTAATTCTGTTTTCTTTGGCTAGGAGTACTTGATATGTAGATTCAATGAACATTGATTTTTTTTTTTTTGTTTTTCGCAAAGGCTGACATTTCGTTGTCTTCTGTGTTTTAGCAAATGGGTTGAGAGGGAAGCTAGGAAAGGCAGCATATTTGGAGAAATGGCTCGCAACCATTACTCCATTTACAGCCGGAGAAACTGTTTTCACTATTTCATTTGATTGGGATGAGGCCACTGGTGTTCCTGGGGCTTTGATTGTCAGGAATCATCACCATAGCGTCTTCTACCTCAAGACAATCACTTTGGAAGATGTTCCCGGCCATGGTCGGGTGCATTTCGTCTGCAATTCCTGGGTATACCCTGCTCATCGTTACAAGTACAACCGCGTATTTTTCTCAAACAAGGTAATTTTCAATTTTTGGACCACAAAGCTTATATCTCTCTAAATCTAGATCATCATCTTTGTGTTATCTAGTGTTTTCTGAATTATCAAAGGGAAGAGATACTGGTTTTTCTTCAATTCTTAGAAGGGTGATTCAGATGGAGGATTAGACTATTTTCATAAAATGGTATGAATTGGTTTTAACCTGTTAACATCATATCTGGCCCATATTCTAATTGTTTTTCTTATCTTGGCTGCTACTTTTTAATCTTTATTGTTGGAACTTAAATCATAATGCTAAGTACCGTGTCTTTTTATCTAAAAAATCCTAATTCTCCTCTCACTAGATTAGCCGTGAATCTTTTCTGTAGACTGTGACTTTTGAGGCATGCAACAAGACAAAATTAAGGTTGCTTTCACTAGATCATGATCTTGTGTTGTCTAGTGTTTTCTGAATCATCAAAGGTAACAGACACAGGTTTTTCTTCAATTCTTAAAAGCGCGATTCAGATGGAGGAATAAACTAATTTAATAAACTGGTCTGCAATTGGTGTTAACCGGTTAATATCATATCTGGTCCATATTCTAATGCTTTTTCTTATCTTGGCTGCTACTTTTTAACGTCAATTGTTGGAACTTAAATCTTAATGCCAAGTACTCTATCTTTTAATATAAAAAATCCAAATTCCTCTCTGTAAATTAGCCAACTGTGAATCTTTTCTTTAGACTATGACTTTCGAGGCATGCAAGAAGTCAAAATTCAGGTTGCTTTACTAAAATGTTAAAACTGTTGTGATGCAGAAATGAGCTTAAGGACACTAAAATAGAGTGCTTTTCCAGATTGGAATCAGGATTGTTAATTATACTAATAGACAAGTTCATGTTTTTTGTGCTAGACCTACCTGCCAAGTCAAACACCTGAATTGCTACGCCATTACAGGGAAGAAGAACTCACAAATCTACGAGGAAATGGATCAGGAGAGCTAAAGGAATGGGACAGAGTTTATGACTATGCTTACTACAATGACCTAGGGAGTCCAGACAAGGGTCCGGAATATGAACGCCCTGTTCTTGGTGGATCACAAGAGCATCCCTATCCCAGAAGAGGAAGAACTGGCAGAAAACCAACAAAAAAAGGTTAGCTACCCAATACTCATCATTTTGCTTCTCTAGCCACCATCCAACACATTCTTAATGGCACAAATAAAACCTACTGGAATATGAACATGACTATGGATTTCAGTTATTTTAATAAACTCTACCAATGATCATGACAGATCCCAAGTGTGAGAGCAGATTGGCACTTCTTAACCTAGACATCTATGTTCCAAGAGATGAACGGTTTGGACATGTGAAGTTTTCAGATTTTCTAGCCTATGCCCTGAAATCACTGGTTCAAGTATTGCTCCCTGAGCTTACGTCTTTATGTGACAAAACTATCAATGAGTTTGACACCTTTGGAGATGTACTTAATATATATGAAGGGGGTGTCAAGCTACCAAATGGGCAAACACTTAATAAAATAAGACAGCACATCCCTTGGGAGCTGCTTAGAGAACTCATCCGTTCAGATGGCGAGCGATTCCTTAAGTTCCCAATGCCTGATGTGATCAAAGGTATGAATACAATTTTTCAGTTTATGAGACAATCCTCACATGCTTCACAATTTCTAAACATAAACTCTGAAGTTCAATGATAATATGGTCGCAGAGAATAGGTCTGCATGGAGGACAGATGAAGAGTTCGGACGAGAAATGTTAGCAGGAGTTAATCCCATCATCATCCGTCGTCTCCAAGTACAAAATGAAACTTTGACTAGTTAAATTAGTTGGTTAAATTTATTTGACATTTCTTCTTGAAAAATTAACAAAAAACCCAAATTTCAGGAATTTCCCCCATCCAGCAAGCTAGATCCTAAAGAATATGGCAATCAGAACAGTTCAATAAGAGAAGAGCATATAGCAACATACATGAATGGCCTCACTGTAGATCAAGTACTACTCATGCTTTCATTTGCTCCCAACTATTGTTACATAGTAGCAAAAATATATATCATCCAAATGATTTGCAGACATAAATAGAATGATGCTTTAATATGCATACCTTGGAATCAAGTCTTGTTGTTTTGATACAGGCAATTCAAGACAACAAATTGTTTATTTTAGATCATCATGATGCAATGATGCCATTCCTGACGAAAATAAACTCCACCACCATGAAGACATATGCCACAAGAACACTCATCTTGCTTCAAGAAGATGGGACATTGAAGCCACTGGCTATAGAGTTAAGCTTACCACACCCACAGGGGTATAAACATGGTGCTGTTAGCAAAGTTTTCACTCCAGCAGAAAATGGCACTGAAGGCGCCGTGTGGCAGCTGGCGAAAGCTTATGCTGCTGTAAATGATTCTGGCTACCATCAGCTTATTAGCCACTGGTATAATTCCAACTTCCAAGTAAAAACAATGCAAGATATATAGCTAAAGACAGAATCCTGGTTCATATTTAAACAGATAGCTCCATGATTCTGATTATGCTTGCAGGTTGAACACTCATGCTGTAATTGAGCCATTTGTGATTGCAACAAATAGACAGTTGAGTGTGCTTCACCCAATATATAAGCTTTTACAACCCCACTTCCGCGACACAATGAACATAAATGCACTGGCTAGACAGACCCTCATCAATGCTGGTGGGGTGCTTGAGAGAACAGTCTTCCCAGCTAAATTTGCCATGGAAATGTCAGCTGCCCTTTATAAGAACTGGGTATTTACCGATCAGGCACTACCTGTTGATCTTGTTAAGAGGTAAGCCATAACCTTTTATGTTAAAAAATATGAATATATGGATATGTATCACACTAAAATTTTCACTCAATTTTGCTTGATCACAGAGGAGTGGCGGTTCCAGACTCTAGCAGCCCTCATGGCTTGAGACTTTTGATTGAAGATTATCCATTTGCCACTGATGGACTAGAAATCTGGTCAGCAATTGAAACTTGGGTGGCTGAATATTGCTCTTTCTACTACCCAAGAGATGATGTGGTCCAGGACGATACCGAACTCCAGTCATGGTGGACAGAAATCCGAAATGTTGGTCATGGTGACAGGAAAGATGAACCATGGTGGCCAACCATGCAGACACAAGCAGAGCTTATCCAAGTATGCACTATAATCATATGGGTGGCTTCAGCCCTCCATGCTGCCGTGAATTTTGGGCAATATCCTTATGCTGGCTATCTTCCAAACCGTCCAACAGTAAGTCGCCGCTTCATGCCTGAGCCAGGCACTCCTGAATATGCTGAGCTTGAGTCAGATCCTGATAGAGCCTTCCTGAAAACCATTACAGCCCAGTTCCAAACCCTCCTTGGTGTATCACTGATAGAGATTTTATCCCGGCATTCAACTGATGAGATTTATCTTGGACAGAGAGATACTCCTGAATGGACTTCAGATGGTGAACCAATAGCGGCATTTGAGAGATTTGGAAAGAAGCTGATAGAAATTGAAAACAGAATTACTGAAATGAATAAGGATAAGAAATGGAAGAATAGAGTTGGGCCTGTCAATGTACCTTACACATTGCTCTATCCTAACACCTCAGATTACTCTAGAGAGGGTGGACTCACTGGCAAAGGAATTCCAAACAGCATCTCAATCTGAACTTTCCTCTTGATTTTTTTTTTTTTTTTGATTTTTTTTTCTGTATAATAGTGAGCTTTTTGGGATGGTAATCAGTAAGTTTGTGCTATTTGAGTAAATTGTCTAGATTGTAGCCCTTTAATTGCGTATTTTCACCTTTTATTGGTAATGCAAGTTATTGTGCAGATTTAAAAATACTAATTCCAATATCAACTACTTGTGGATATTCTGCGTTTTCGCTTACAATAAACAAAAACTAGGAAAAAATTATGTAAATAAGAAGCTTAGGGTGCTTCTCATTAACAATCATCAAGCTCCTTGGATGGTGAAAAGTGGTTGTGGCTTGCTATACTCAGCCACAGTGGATAAAAGGATATAAAGCTAAATATATCATTTGGTTCATACAGTTCTATGACAAAATTTATATGGAAAAATTGTTGAAATAACTCAAAAAAACCAAATTTTTTTCTGAAATAAAAAATAAATCAGAAAGAAAATAACAGAGATAACCAGAACATAACTCACTTTCAATATCCAATACCTTTCCTGGTCCGGAAGTAGTAACTTCAACTCAACCATAATACAATATGGTCTCTGGCTCTCTGCTTCTTTCACATCTACCCAGTAAACTTGAGAGGCAGCTGGTGGAGAACTCCTTTGGTTTCAATCACACTTCCTTTAATCAAATACCCAAAAATCACATCCACCTTTGGATAACTTTTTCTCATAAATCCAAAGATCAAAAGTATTACTTTTACAAAAAATCTCCATTCAAAGGTGCTCAATATATATACATACATATATATATATATATATTTATATGTTACAACGAATTTGTTCTACCAGATGCAATCATTTTCATTTCTATCTTTCTTTCTTTAAAAGCCATAATATAATATTTTTCTTCGTCAATTTTTGCAAAAGCTCCAACTGCAAAACCAATTCAGACCCATATAAAAGAAAAAAAGAAAAAAAGAAAAAAAAAAACCTTAAAAATTCGAAAACAAAAAACACAGAAAGAATGAAATCATATTATCAGCTCGTGTGAGATATGGAGAGAGAGAGAGAGAGAGAGAGAGAGAGAGAGAGATGGCTTACCTGCTAACCAGTTGAGAAACTGGAGCTTTTTCCTAGCAATTCATGTAATGGAGCACTACTTTCCCTCACTATGCAGTGAAAGCATCATGCTCGTGCCACGTGTAAAAGTGGCAGGTCCTTAAATTACGCCCCCCTATGAATTTGCGCCAAAATTAATGTACTAAATTATTTACTATATATTTATCATTATCAGTTAATTAATTGGTTAAAATGTTATTATAATTTAAATTTGAAATGTTTAAAAAGATAAATACAATTAAACATAAGTTAATAAAATAATAATAATAATAATATGTGTATATTTAATAAATAAGATTGTACGGTGCTTTAAATACTTTATCGGGTCGAAGCTGTTTAATGAGAGAGATTTGCTTTTCTCCTTGATTCTGAATTTGATTTCGTGACGTTTTCTTTTTTTAACTTTTTCGGTTGTTATTATTATTATTATTATTTTGGCTGAAACTTTTTGTCTACGTTTCATAGGAAGTAGATTGCAGAGACTACGTTTAGAAGTCCAACATCAACTGGACTTGGGTATTGCTTCTTAAAGTGGCCCAATTTGGGCCATAAACTTAAATTAGGCCCAAGTTGTTGTCCAGCGAAAAGCTCGGCCTTTTGGTGCGCGATGAAGCTTTATGTCTTAGCAGTGAGGTCCTAACATCACTTTCTTTTTCTATTTTTTATTTATTTATTTATTTATTTTATGATTTCATATTCCTGTTTTAAGTAGTGCGTTTAAGCATCTTCAATTAAAAACATGAAAATAAATATAAATTATTATCTATATAATTAAGAAAATAAAAAAATGTATTATCTTTAATAGAAAATTTTTTTGGTTTAAAGAACACATTTTGAAGATTTTCTAAAATAAAAAGTTTGATTTTTCATTCAACTCTAATAGTATTCTTTATAGAAAAAAAAAATCAAATAATGTTTTTTTATTACACTCTTTAATTTTTTTTATTTCTCAATAAATAATTAATATTCATCTCTCTCTCTCTCTTTTTAATCAATGGCTTCCCTTTTATATAAATATATATAAATTTATATGAATATGAAATTAAATAAATTATATTAATTGTTCATAGAACAATGTTGGTATAATAAATATATGCACTAAAAAGTTTATATAGAAAGTGGGTTTGGCTAATGAGTTATGAAAAGATGTTTTACTCTTTATAATAGAAAAAAAAAAAGAGAAAAAAAAAAGAAGAAAACTTTTAAAGGGCTTCTTGAAAATGTTCTTATCTACTTAATAGATAATCAATATAAATAATATTGAAACTTACCCCCAAAAAAAAAAAAAGTTATATTGATGTGTTTATATATTTGTTTCTTCCTAGTAAAATAAATATATTTTGAATAAAGACTATTTTTAAATTTATATTTTTGATGAAGATTATTTTTAAATTTTCGTTGAATTAAGCCATTTAACAAATTTTTGAAAGGAGATAGTCACACTTATAATGTTTATTTTTTGTTTTGACGTAGCAATAAGTTTTAGTAATTCACAAATTTACTGAAGATGTTATTACATTAGATTCTTTGTTTTTATCCTTATCACTATTAATATTATGTCATTTTATTTAAAAAAAAATAAACCAAAAAAAAAAATAAAGTGAAAAAAAAAAACTTTTTCAAAGATAAAGTGAAATTCTATACCAGACAGGAAAAAAAAAAACATATAAATGGGGACACAATATTTCAACTCCTATGCTTAAAACTGAAATTGGTTTTATATTGAAATATATGTATATATGTTTATTTTAAATAGATTCTCAAAAATGATTAAAGAGAAAACCCTGATATTACTAGAATAAACATGGTAATGCTTTTCTATTCAATTGTAAAAATACCATGTAAAAAAAATAAAAAATAAAATAAACAATAGTTATTAGTAAAAAACCCAACTTGTAATAAAAATAAACTTGTTATGCTTGGCTAATGCAAATTTCTCACCTCAAAATAATGACACTTTCCAAACACTTAAGAGAACAGAGTATATTTTTTATTTATTTATTTTTATTTTCCTAAAATATATAACATCTAAAAATAACATGTTGACCAGAAAACAGACGCGCAGAGAAGAAGTGAGAAAAAAGCAGAACAAGAGGTATGGGTAAGACTTCGTATCAAAATCATACATTCTAATTGGTCCAAGCCATATCACCTTATCCACATCCAAACCCACACCACCCAAACCAAATCCAAAACAAGCTCCCTCCGGAATAACATTCTCAAAATCTTATTGATTTTCCTTCTTAACCACAACCCCAAATACCAGAAAAAAGCCTCTCTGTACCTCCAAAGCTCCAATATTTCTTCATGGCCATGGCAACTCAAGCCACCCTCTTCACTCCAACCACCACTCTCTCAGCCCCAAAAACCGGCAACAATCAAGTCTCAGTCCCATGGAAACAATCAATCTCCTCCACCTTTACCACTCCCAAATCCATCAAATTCTCCACCCAAAGAACACTAAAAGTCTCAGCAGCAGAGGAAAAAACAGTGGCACCGGCAAAGGAAGAAGCTCCGGTGGGTTTCACTCCGCCGGAGTTGGACCCGACAACCCCATCACCGATCTTCGGTGGTAGCACAGGTGGGTTGCTGAGGAAAGCCCAGGTCGAGGAATTCTATGTCATCACATGGGATTCTCCGAAAGAGCAGGTCTTTGAGATGCCCACTGGTGGTGCTGCGATTATGAGACAGGGTCCGAACCTTCTGAAATTGGCTAGGAAAGAGCAGTGTTTGGCTCTTGGTACTAGATTGAGGTCCAAGTACAAGATCAAGTATCAGTTCTACAGGGTTTTCCCAAATGGTGAGGTTCAGTATTTGCATCCGAAAGATGGAGTTTACCCAGAGAAGGTGAACCCTGGACGTCAAGGTGTTGGACAGAATTACAGGTCCATTGGGAAGAACATTAACCCAATCGAGGTTAAGTTCACTGGAAAACAAGTTTATGATTTGTAAGTTTGGGGGATCAGCTAAATTTGGTGTTTAAATTTGTAATATTATATTGTACGTATGGTTATGTGAGAATTGTTTACTTTTGTTGCTTTGTATTTTCGATCGACTTTTCAAATTCTTCATGATCATCAGGAAACATGAAAATTTGATTTTCAATCGTTTGTGTTATTTTATTAATGCTTAACAAGTGATTAACTTTAGCTAGGCTTTGTATGGATTTAAATTTTTAATGAGGTTTGAACTTCAATTCCAATTAATCAACTAGAACTTTGTACACCTTAATATAATTGTCATTTTTGTGCTTCATTTAAAGGGGGGTTTCTTTTGGTCTATCCAATTCTGGATGACTTCACTATGATAGTTCTCGCATTTAAATTTCTACATTTTTATACACTATTTACTTGTCAATTCATGCATATATGAGTTCAATTGTAAAACTTCAAATGAGCGATTTCATTTTTATTTGCGCATTTAATATAGAGCATGATGTGAATATCTTTATATAGTTGTAATCAATCAATTAAATGATCTTTGATATTACAAATAGCATTTTTCTTATAAATAGCAATCCAAACTTTTTACTTAATCATTGGATTGTATCACTAACAATTATTTAAAAATATGAAATCTTTCTTTGCATAAGAAAATAGTAAAGGTCGAATTTAGAAATACAATTTTATATCATGCCAATTTTATTTCCCTTTATTTTAGGTATGATAAATACAACAACATGACACATGGTACTCAAACTTGTATATATATTTTTAATCATGTCCATACCTCATCTTCAAAAACTATTTTCTTTTCCTCTATGACACCTCATGTTCATGCCAATTAATCAATTCAACTTGCAAAACAATAATGATACCTAATGTCCCAAAAAAAATAATAATAACAATGATACCTAATGACTAGACAGGATCATAATCCCTTGATAATATTTTATATCTAATTAAACAGAGGATAAGCTTTTGTGCCAAAGAACATGCAATAACCTCATCAAAATCAAGCATATAAAAAATCCCTTATCGTTAAACACGACACTTTGCGTAATATTATAGAATACACACTCCAGAATGCATCATTAATTGTGCATTTCAAAGTTGCTTTCACATTGATCGGATAAAGAGGGCAAGCAATTTCTATCTGCTATCCTTTTAGGACAGCACCAAAGTCCAAAGCGAACTCGAATAAAAAATAATATACTAAAGCATAACAATGCCAATACAAAAACATTATTTAGAAAATTAATTTATATATATATATAGATGCTGTCACAACTAGATGTGAAACATCTCGAATTGACCAACATACTCATTTGTTTATTATTCTTCATTTTTTTTTTCTTTTTATATTTATGAAATGATGAAAGCAGTTACAATACTTTTGTTGGGTCGGTCTGCTTTGGAATATTTATTAATCAGTAGATTTTACAAAAGTACACTTCGGAATTAGGATAATATGCACAATCCATTTTCATATACATGTTACATATATGAACACACTATGCAATATAGACATATCATGATTGATCAAGATTTTTCTCAATCAAGCTCCAACGGCAGTGGTTGAGAGAATGGAATCAATCTCACTCCTGGTTCGGCTGATCCTTTGATCACCACCGTCCGATTTGCTTACCCATATCTCTGGTATTACTTGTGCCAAATTGTTGATCGTCTCTAATACATAGTCTGCTTCTTTGCTTTTTGCTGCTTTACCAACCTGAAAATCATATCATATTGAACAATCAACAACTAAAATCCCCCAAAAAGCGATAATATGACGTGTTGAGCTATCTACTAATGCCACGTGGTAAGATTTCAGAATAGAAAAACAAAACCATCAAATCAAATTAATTAATATAAACAACGATGAAAATTACCAAAACAGTTCGAAGACCCACGGCTTTGCCAGCAGCGATGTTACGGACACTGTCGTCGAGAAACAGCTGCGAAAGTAAAATGAAAAAGTGTTTTTAATTATATCTAAAAAATACGTTAAAATACAATAATAATAATAATAATAATAATAAAACTGGTCTCTTACGACATACCGTTCGTCGAGGATCCACGTCGGCAACAGCCACAGCAATTTTCATAGCATCCATGGATGGCTTAAGAACGACAGGAAACTCATCTGGACGACTTGATTTCGATAGGTTTGGATTCATCGTCTCGAAGCATATGATTTCGTCGAAACAGTCACTTAATCCAAGCCGATCCAAAACTTTAACCGCGTGATTCCTATCCGAGTTTGTGAAAATCTGAAAACAAATTAAAAAAAAAAAAAAGAATTATGTCCAAGATTTTTCCATTAATTTATTTTTCCATTAAATTTTTATTTTTGGATAATGCTTACAATTTTCCTCTGGGTGATGCTAAGAAGCAGGTTTCGGAGTTGTGAGTCCGCTTTGATTTGGTCGTACGGCAATCTTCCGTGCACGAAACTGAAAATTCAAATTAAAAAAAAAAAAAAAGTCAATTCGACGTCTAGGAAGATCCTATTAGAAGCAAAGTCTAAATTAAATATGAATTAAAAAAAAAAAGAATTAATATACGTGGAATGACGATTTGCTAACCTGTGATAATCGTCGGCATCGATGTCGTATCCTAATGCCTGAACAAAAATTTTAGAAATTATTTGAGACAAAAATTCTAACAAACTTTTTCAATGCAAATCATAGAGAGAAAGGTCAAATTAATTTTAATTACTCGCAAACCAGCAAGCGTGCTTCCATAGGTCTTGAAAAGCTCAACTCGCAGAAATGAAGCTTTGCTCTCTGAAAATCCACATTTCTCAACAAGAAAATCTGCAAATTTTAAAAAAACCACAATTAAACAACAACCAAAAATTTAAAATTGAATTGCTTTTGAAAAACAGTTTTGAAAATTTTTTTAAAAACCTTCTATGTTTTTCTTGCAAGCTGAAGCTACTCCGGTACTGGCAGGGTACAAAGTATCATCCAAATCTGCTTCAAAGACGAAAGCTAAACTGATTAGCAAACTGATACAGAAATTCGATGATCAAATTTTTACAAGAGAAAAATCTAGCGGCTCTAATTACCGAAAACGATGTTGTCGAAAGGAGACTTTGAATTGAGGATTAATTTACTGCAAGAATCCATGGCTTAAGGAGAGAAAAAACAAAAAAGAAAAAGCGACCAAAAGATTGAATGCTAAAAGGCAAAGAGAGAGCTCAACGAAAATGGAGGTTTTTTCTCTGATCAAAATGGAACAAAAGCAAAACAGAGGGCTCTGAGAACGACGAGAATTTGGGTATTTATAGGCACGAAAAGATAGACTGAAAACGAGTAGAGATAAAGATGTTGCTGACTCACCACCTTATATTTTAATTTGGTACAGAGTAATTGGGTCCCACACGGATAACCCCAAATGCTGATTGACTGAAGTACCCTTCAACCGTGGCGTGGGAAAAATGCAAAGCTTTTATTTGACTGGTCCACGTGGGGAATAGGTCGCTTGGAATTCGGTATTTTAGCTTGAGCATTTACGTGAAAATACCAATAATATCGCAGCTTTGGATTTTATTTTATTTATTTATTATTTGTTTTCAAATGCTTGTGACACCAGCTTAAAATTACAGCATTCGAATATTGTGGAAGTTAATAAATACTAGATGTTAAAGTTATGCATAAATTAATACTAGACTGATTAAGCAACAAAATAAATAATTGGTTAGAGTTTGTCGCCATGAGTGTCATGTTCTTAAAGATATGGTTCTTAAATTTGTTTGTATTATAATTAATAATCTTTTTATGAATTAAAAGGGAAAAATGAATAATTCCAAATATCCAAATACATATGCTTAATCATAATTCAATGGTTTGGAAATAATTATACAGGTTTTATTTCAAAGAATGAGAAAAACACGAGGACACCAAATATATGTAGTGAAAGGGCTTTAGAGTAAATTTGTATTAAAGTGTTATGAGCTCGCAGTAGGTAAGAAACTTCTACATTTTAGGACATGTGAAAAGCGTGGTGTGTAACATTTATTTTTGTTTGGTAAAGCATGTTGTTACATTTATTTTAATATTAATGAAGCATCAAAACTTAGACTAGTGTTATTCATGCACTTCATATAGCTCATCATCATCCTTTTGTTCATTTTAAAAATCTAGTATCCAAATTTCCACGTGAATTGTGATGCATGCTTTTTCAGGAAATGTTTTTTTTTTTACTTTTTAGCTAGAAAAAAGTTATTTTGGGTAGTAAAATCTGTTTCTTAAATTTTATTTACTAAATTAAGACGCGCAATTACTATAATGAGAATCTGCCTTGAATTATAAAGTCAATTTTAGAAAGGACATCTTTGATATTTGAATTTACAATTAAAATAACAATAATCTTACACATACTAGCTTGTTTATTAATTTTACTAAAATGTCAAACTAAAAAAATAATGTTTAATTGGGTTGCATTGATTTCACTTAAATATATATATATATACATGGACTTTATTGATTTATGAATTAACTATTTTACTTGTAAAATTATATTAGCTTTTAACAAAAACAATTTGATACTTGGAGAAATATTTATAAAATAAGATTTATTCACCAAAAAAAAAAAAAAACTTATAGAATAATATTTTATTACTACCAAAAGTACACTCTTAAAGTAAAACTTGTTCATGAAATTTGAAAAAGGAATGGATGATTTTTTATTTTATTTTATTTTATTTTTTTAAGATCTGATAAAATGTACTAATAGGATACTAAAATAAAAGCTATGCTATTGGAAATCCAGAATCACGTGAATTTACACTTATACCAAAACAAAAAGGAAAGGAGCAAAAGCAAAGAAAGGTTAAATAAAAATAAATTCCCACATAGAACCCGACTTTTTATTATTTAATTTATGAGGGACTGACAATCACAAATATTTTTTTTTTTTTTTTTTTTGAAAAATCACGATCACAAAATTGATATCTGATTTTGACACCCTGCGATTGATAGATGGCGATGGGTTTTTGTGGCACCCACCATGAGGCCATGCATCGTCAACCACTCTATCTTAACTTAATTATTAGGGCCATGATGATGTCTGTTATAACTTATATTTTTTGTTAAAAAAATAAAAAATAAAAATAATAATATTGCCCAACCTTGTGTTTCTGATTGATAATTGGTGTAGTAAAAAAGGAAGAATAGCATATGTCCTAGCCAACAAATGCAACCAAAGAACATGCTTCTTTGTCATCAACAACTCAAAACTCTCAAATCTATTCCTTATTTTTATTAAAATGTGTTTTTATTTCAATTTTGTTTCATTATTTTATTTAATTATTTTTGCTTCTTTATTACGGGTTTCGTTCATGCATCACAGGGATGAACGATGAACATTCCTAGAAATGAATTTGGAGTCTTATGATGAGAATCGTGATTAGCCCAGAAACACTTTTCTTGCCTAATGCAATTACTCTAGGCCCAAAAGTATCAAGGACATGGACAATCGTATAGCCCAGTATAAAGAAGCATTTTATTCTTTACCGTTTAATCGACGAAGTTCATTTTTCGATTAATTCAAGCACCAGAGAGTTCTAATAATCCAGTGTAAACCCAACAATATTGGAACATGTATGTAAAAGAACAAGATTCGGCGGATCAAGGATTCTCTGCAGAATATAAACAACTTTTTCAGTTTGTGCTTCATCCAATAAATTTTAAATGGTTTTCATTTTTCCAAGTGCTCTAAGCAATATTGTAATGATGTTAACACATCGTGTGGTTCAGCAAGGATCTTGAGAATACTGACTGCTAGGTCCCACTATCTTATTATGTTCAACCTGCTTCTCATTTGGGACAAAAATGTAATCAACTACTAGCCGTTGTCTTTTAATTAAGCCTATATGCATTTGATCCTGACTTGACTAATCTATTGGATTAAGCTTTCTTTAACTCTCTGCAATGCTCATCTTTTCTGTTCCATATATATTACTTAATTATTGCATTTGGTGGATTCCAGTTCATTTATTTGCAAGCAAGAAACTTCATATATATATACATATATATATATATATATATATATATATAATAAAAATGGACCACCAATTTTAATAATGTCAAAGGTCTGAACCTTGAAAGTTTTCATTTTCTTTCTGTTCATGTATCAAAGCTCTATGTGCCTCAAAATTATCAAGGCCTTGGGTAATTAATTAAGCACTACAGCTTATATATATATATATATATATATATGTGTGTGTGTGTGTGTGTGTGATTGAGTCCTAGTAAGGTATTTTTGTTAATATATAAATATATTTATGTATATTTCATTAACATTTCAACAGAGAAACATAGACAAGTTAAAAGACCATCCATTACCATTTTATAGTAACTTTCAAGTTAACTAAGCCAGCAAAAGAGAGAGGAAAAAAAGAAAAAAAGAAAAAAAAAGGGGGGAAAACAATAAAGACAAATAGGGAGAAGGGAAAAGAGCCAAGATTTTATTCCACTTGGACTCTATATTCTCTATGCTTAGGAGCCCTCTATTAGTGTCTATTATTATTTTCAAACTTGATTTTGTTGATAGGCACTTCCATGGCCATAGATGAACCTTGCTGTTCCCTCTGTGTATACATGAGTCTCATTGTCAAGCCTGCCAATACCACCATCTCTTATGAATAAACATTGCTTGAACTTTAAGGTAAAAGAAAAAATAAATCATACATAAAACGGAATCATGCTTACGATTTTCGAACAGCTTTGCTCAAAGTAGAAGCTGATGAAAATGTTTTGCCATCAAGATATCTATTCTCTCCTTTAATCCTCTGCTTGATTTTGATATCTAACTCTTCAGCACTAAGCAGAAAAGGCGTATCTGAAGCCTGTTTGATTTCAATGTAAATTATTTTCGCAAGCTTAGCCAATTTAGCCAATTTACATTCCATGATCTATTTATATATTTAATTTTCTTATGTGTCAAGTAATTGATTTCAAGGAATATTACCATGATCCATCCCCAAGTATCAGCATAGGAAGGAACATGAGCTGAATAAGGCACAACATCTGCACATAAAAAGAAACCAAAAAAAATAAAATAAAAAAATAATAATAATAATTTAAAAAAAAAAAAATCAACCATTTTGGAGCATGTTTTTATAACAAAACAAGAATTTTTCTTAGCCAAGCCTTTACTTACATTTGAAAACCTGTCTTAAAGTATTGTAAATGCAAGAGAACACTTCTGTGTGGCTAAAAATGCCAGCAGGGCCTGCCTATATAAATTTATAAGATATGTGGTTAATTAATTGCATATTTTCAGATTCTGCATCCATGTGGCTAATTAATTAGTAATTTGAGACAAACCTGAGTGACAAAAATACCATTCTGTTTCAGTTTAGGTTTGACAATAAACTCGTAGAAGGATTTGGTGTAGAGTTTATAACATGGACCTCCTTCTATTGGGTCAGCAAGGTCACCAATAATAACATCATATTGCTCTTCTCTATGTTCTAGCTCAGCCCTGCAATTCACAACCATAACTTTTAACAAAAATATCATTACCAAAACGGTGGCTAAAAACAAACAATGAAATGTAGATTGCGAATTTACGAAACCTTGCATCGTTGATGATGAGCTCGAGTCTTGGATCACAGAAAGCTTCTCTGTTTACTACCAAGTATGATTTGCAGAAATCCACAACCTCCTGCACCATATGTTAATTTAGCATTTAATGCATGATTTCCATATTTTGTTGCTAAAACTGTTTTGCATCATCATCATCTATATCTTCCCTTTGACTATGCAGTTTGCTGTTTATGATAAATGTTTTCTTGGTACAACTTGATGTTTGTTATATTCAAAATTATTTGCTTTTAAGAAATTTCTTTCTTTCGGTGCCTTCCTAATCCTGTTGTTAAGCTGTCTTTTTCTGACTATAAGATAAAGACAGCTATAAGAAACTGAAAAGGATAAAAATGAATGTCTTTTTCATATTACTAGATCATGGAAGAAACTATAACTACAAGAGACAAGAAGAAGATTTCACTTTCTCTAGAAAAGAAAGTTCTTTTTTCCTTTTGCCTTTTCCGGAAAGTTAGCTAGCCATCCTATCGGTGGATCACATAAATCTACTCAGTATTCACCAACCCCCACCAACCAAAAAAAAAAAAAAAAAAAAAAAAAAAACACTTAAACCTACTCAGTCTAAACTGAAAGAAAATCTATAACTATAAATTAGAAACCATAAGTTATAGGAAACCAACATTGCATATGATATTTATATAAATAGAGCTTTTTACCTCATCAATGTCACACATGACAACCTTCTCCACAGCCTTATATCTGAGTAGTTCTCTTGCAGTGGAACCTTCACCCCCTCCCATGATGAAAATGTTTTTCGGACTATAATAGAATATACTAAGTATTTAGGAGCATTCCTTATATATGATTCACACAAAAAAAAGAAAAAAAAAAAAAAAAAGAAAAGAAAGAAGAAATATAGAAAGAATTAGAAATCTTAAACAAATGAAAGTAAGTAAAAGAATTGAAACTACTTGGGATGATGAAGAAGTGCTGGATGGACAAGAGATTCATGGTAGATGAATTCATCTGTTTCTGCACTCTGAAGCTTTCCATCAATCACTAGAGCCTGAAGATTATGTAAGATTAAATGCTTCTCAAACTTGTAAGAAGTTAACAAACAAAAATAAATATGATTTTTTTTCTTTTTTAGTTTTTTAGTAAACAATAATTATTGTAGTAAAACCTTTCCGAAGGGCTTCGTGTCCAACAATGCAATGTCTTGGTACTGTGAATGCCCTGTATGCAGTATACTTCACAAAAGAGAAAAAAATAAAAAAATAAAAAAAAAAAAGAGAAGAAGAAGAAGAAGAGAGAAAAATTAGAAAGATGAATTACTTAGACAGGATGATATGAGGAATTACATATATATTCTGTGTTTTCTGTTTTTGGTTTTGTTTTTTTATTTTATTTTTTGAAGAAAAAACTAGTCCGTGGAACATCATAATTGCAGATGTTGGTGATAACAACTAAATAGTGATACCCTCAACATCAAACATAAAAGGAGCCAATAGAATAATTCATGGCCGCAAAACCAAAAGTAGTTCTGTCTATTATTTCTTGGTGTTTTAAAGAAATGTTCAACCACCAAAAAAAATATATATATATATATATATATAAAAAAATCAAATGAAAAAGGAAAAATGGCCGCAAAACAAAAGGTAAACGAACTAAAATAAAATGGATGGTTCACAGCAGCAGACAGCTAGGACCTCATTCGCTATTCTGGTCTCAAACGATACGTAAAAACTATTCTTCTGCTTTTTTACATGTCAATCCTAATGAATTTTTTTTTTCTTTTTTCCCGCAAACCGTCATAGAAATTCTTACTATGAAATAGAAAACCAAATAATACCAGAAATATGGCCATGTTAAAAAGATTTAAAAACAGAGAAAACAGAGTGAGAGGAAATGACAACTTGAAGACAAGTCAGATAAAGGGAACAAATAGGCATGGAAAAGTTGTAAAACTAGAGAAAATATAGAAGATAAAAGAAGCTGGAAAAGCAAAGAAGAGGTAAACAAAATGTCGATGAAAAATCATTTATAATTTTAATTTTAGTAAGGAAAATGAGATAGGATTTTTGGTTTTACCAAAATGCAAGACAGAAAAATGTTTATTGAAGTAATACCCATTGAGAGCAAAGCACCATCTCAAATTCTCCTCAATTTCTTCCTCATACCAACAACTCTTTCTGTAACCATTTAGAGAATACCCTTTCCCATTCACTCCATTAATTCCATTAGAGCAAGAAATATCAGCCATTTATTTTCCTATAATCCAAACTCACTTAGAAACAGAGAGAAGACAGAGAGAGGAAGCAAAGAGAGAGAGAGAGAGAGAGAAAGAGAGTAAGCAGAGAGAGTGAGAGAGAGAGTGAGAGAGAGAGTGATGTGGAATTAAGAAGGCAAAGTGAAGAATATAAGAAGGGAGGGAAAGTGGAAGTTGTCGAAAAAGAGTATTATTAGTTTGAGAGTGAAAAGTTGCCAAACAGATCATATCCTTATTGGAACTCGAAAGCAAAAAGCAAGAAAAAGGAAAAAAAAAAAAAAAAAAAAAAAAAAAAAAAACAGAGAATGTGGTTTCTTAGGTTGATATGCCCATGGTTGTAACCCAAAGATTTCTTTTTTTTATCTTCTTTCTTTATCCACTACCTTAATGATAATAATGCACTACCTTCTTCATCAATGTCATGCGCATATGTCTCTCTACGCAATACGTAAGAGAAACCCACAAGTAATTTATCAAAACCCACAAACAAAAATTACTTTATTTTTAGATTTTGGTATCATTCTTGACCCGCTGTGCTAATATTTTTAACCCTCTATGGTAATATTAATTATGCAAATCAATATTCGCATGTGATGTAATGTATGTGAAAGAGATGCTGAGGATCATGCATGATAATTAATAATGATGGTTATGAGTCATGACCACCCCCCACATTATAAATGTGAGTCCAACTTTTTACCAATATATTGATCCTTTAATTTATGACGAATTACCTATTGCCCATTCTTAAATTAATGAATTAACTATGAATTGAAAACCCGAATTCAAAGTATCTTTGATATATACAAGAAGTCAAAATTTGAAGCTTTATTTATGCATATAAAAGTGTATGTTTACGAGTATTTGAATATATTAATGTGCTTTAGGAGATGGAAAACGATAAAAGATGATGATTGAGGGTGTGACAAAAACCGAAAATTGTGCTTAAAATTGTTTTGTTCAAGAATATTGTGTGGAAATCTTGGTTTGAGAGAATAAGATGGCGTGCAGTGGAGATCATCATAACATTCTCTTTGCTTGTTAAGATTTTTTCGGAGGATCGGGCGTGCCTTGCCAGCCACAGTCATCATCACCATCACCATCAGCGTATCAGCCTTCTACACATTTTCCATCTTTCAAGCCCACCAAAATGCTCACTCATTTCTTTTTTTTTTTTTTTTTTTTTGGGCCCCTTTTTTTAACCTCTTTAATTTATCCCTCTCCCGCCCCACATTGAAAAAAGTTTTACCATTTACCATGCTTGGTTTGCCACTTGGGATGTTGCAATTAAGCGAAACATCATCCAACTGTTTTTAGGTTTTGAGTCCTTTGACCTAAATTCAACCGGATTTTAATGGTTTCAAATAATCATCATTCCCCTTTCCTTTTCAATTCTTCACACTCACACCTTTTAAATTAATATCTATACCCAAACCAAACCACATAATGTGTTAATAAGTTGATATAATTTTCCCATGGATAACTGATGAACCATTTTGGCTCAAACCTCAAACTGAAGCATTTGTTTCTCAGTGGCATACATGGTTCATCTTTTGTGATGTAAGTTTAGCATCAGCATGATGTGGGTTATGGACCAAAGTTTGGACAAAAGGTCTATTATAAACTTTCATGCAGGCCAACAATGAATGCAAAGGAAATAAACTTTTGTAGGGTTTTGGTGGTGATGATGGGTTTCACCCACCTCTTGTTTTGGAAAGTTATGATGAGTACTGCAAAAGGCTTCAAAGCAAATAAATCCTATTTGCTTTCTCTTCTGTTTCCAACCTTTAATCTTTTTACTTGTTTTCTGTTCCCCTCTTCATAACCTGTAAAAATGATCATTACAGTGAAGAATAATGTATAGCTAGGTCACTGACAAAGTGGCATGATGTACATACACTGCAAATACTTGTTTGTATGTTTCTTGTGGTAGTATTATGAAAATTTGATTTCCCTCTAATTTTGTGGAAATTACAATACTACTAGTCAGTCAATTTTGTTACATTTCAACCAAAAAAATAAAATTGAATGATGTCCAATTTGACAATGTGGTATGGTTGGGGAAATTGCGTAAAAAAAATAAAATATTAAGGTAAAATTGAAATATGAGGTAAAGTTCAAAGGGTCTCATAGTTTTCCTTCAAAATTTTTGAGTTAATTACATGACTAAATTTAGAAACAAAATGGTATATTATCTTAAAATGGGATAACATTATCTACATTTTTAGTATCTTATTCTGTTTTGCTTTTTATTTTGGTTGAAATGAGTATCTTATTAAAATCATAAAGATAAAAGCAAATTTACTTACTATTACCTAATATCACGAGCAGAGACTTAAATGCTCTAATGTTGGCCTAAGATGTATATAGTAACCAAGATTTGTATATCATTCAATCAAAATCGAGAAATTTACGCATAATTAGAAGACTTTCAAAGCCAATTTGATTTGACCACTTTTATGAATTGTCCGCTATCTATAATTCTATATCTATCCTTAAATTCTATCAAGAGGAAATTAAAAAAAAAAAAAATTCAAAAAGATTTATTCATGTGCGCACATGACGTGACAAAGTGTGTCGGACTAAATATTACCCATTTCCGTTTTATACATGTAGTTTAGATTTTTATGTTTTTTCCAAAAATTTAAAAAAATTGGAGCTCCAAGTAATAAATCCAACAATAAAATAATTTGTTTCGTACTTTAGTCTTTATTTATTTATTTATCATTTATAATAATTTTTCACTTTAGTATTTTAAATCTACGATCTTTTATAGGTGTGATGTTACTTTGGCTCAATTTCAGCACATATATAGTTTCACTTTTTTAGAACTTATTTATAGGAGAATTTCCTCACATTTCAATTAGTCGACTAAAAAAATAAAAAAAAAAAAAGAAAGAAAAAACACTTGGGAATTTATATGCATGTCAAAGGAAAATTGAGAAAATTAATCAGTTTTTTAATTTTTTAAACTTTCTAGTGCAACATGGTAAAATTGTTTTATGCCACTGAAATATGGTTTTTTTTACTCATTTGGAGTGAATTTTAACATTTGTATACAACACTAATAAAAAAGAAAAAAAAAATATTAATAGCACATGTCTAATAAATAGACATATGTAATACTGATATCAATTTTACTTATATTAGTTTTTTGAGAAAATCAAACCAAGATTTTATATGCTCTTAAACTTTCTGGCCAACATTCTAAGGTAAGCTATGGTCATCTTAGAGACACAAAAACATAGGGAAAGAATAGCTTCAAAGCTTAAAAAAAAAATAAAAAAATGTAATATGCTAAAATTTAAATTTAACACAATTGATTCAACAAAGGAATATCATTTTAAGGAGGAAAACTTCATCTTATTTGTCTCCAAAAAGAAGCAAAAATAAGTGGCCTTAAATTTTAATTGTTGTTTTGCAATGAGCTTGTTTTTTATGTTTTTAATTGTTGTCCACAGATTTGGTAAAAATTTAAACTTTTATGCTTAAAATATACAAAATCGTCACAATCGTGATATTGTCTATATGTTCATCACATTCATCACACCACTCATCTATGAATTTTTTATTCCAATTTCCCTTGTGGAGTTCACATATAGACAAAGTGTGTTGGACTAAATATTACCCATTTCCCTTTTGAATATTTAATTTAAATTTTTAAGTTTTTTTCAAATAATTAAAAAAAATTGGAATTCTAAGTAATAAATCCAAAAATAAAATAATTTGTTTCCTACTTCAACTTAATGGTTGCTACTTTGGCTGAATTTCAGCACATATATAATTTCAATTCTTAAAATATTTACATTAGAATTCCCTCGTATTTCAATTAGTCAATTAGAAAGAAAAAAAATTAAACTTATGAGGTGTTTGGTAAAATGGAAAGTATTGAAAGAAACTGATTATTGGGAATCGGTTTCTTAAGATTCAATTTTCTGAAAATGCGTTTTTTTAGAATTCTTTTTACAGTGTTTGGTTAATTATAGAGAAAAATAAAACTTTTAAGTAATTAAATAAATTTATATATTAAAATTAAAAGATAAAATTATATTTAAAAAAATACATAATATCAGTTTCTCGATGAATTTTAGAATCACATATTTTTAGTAGGATCCACTTTCTCTGTCAGTTTTTCATATTATGATATTTATTTTTCACTGTGGCCCACAAATTTTTTTTTTTTAAAATTATCCAATTAGAAAAAAATTTCACTTTTGCTAGAAAATTTTAAACTCCTACTAATTTTACCACTATCCAAACACCTATTAAAAAATTTATATATATAAGATGAAAAACTTGGATTTATATAATTCTTTAGAGAAATTAAGCAAGTATTTGTATATAAGGCAAATATGAGGCCGCACAAATCCTTCATCATAAGCCAGCATTTCAATCTACTGGACTGTTTGCTTAAAGCCCAACAGGCCCAAAGCCCAAGAGCTACAATGATCTCCCGGTTTTGTAACTGGTAAGTCTCACAGTCTCACACACGTAGAAAGCCGCCAATTTTACCCAATACTTTTTGTAGAAAAAGTGTACTTTAATACTCTGGATTGGCTAGATTACATATTTTAATACTGTATTTTTGCTAGATTACATATTGGATTTTTAAATTTAAAATGCTTTATTTTCAATTTATAATTTATTTTGCATTAGTCTAGTTTTAAAAATTGATTAATATATAGTGTAAAATTTGAAAAAAAAATTGATTTGTAAATTGAGAAAACTAATTAATTTTTTTAAAATTTAAAATTTTTTAATAGTCAATTTGGTAATTAGATTAATGAGAAATAAATAATAAATTGAAAATTTAATGTAAAACATTTTAACCTTGAAGGAAAAATACAAAGAAAGAACATTACACCTTAAAAAAAATTTTGGGCTTTGTTTTGGTTCATTTGGATTAATTAAGAACATGCTATACATTTCAAAACTCTTTGTTGCTGGATTACTTTTGGTAAAATGACTTGACATCAACGATAAACTTCGGCAGTATTTTGAAGCTTACAAGTCACTTAAAAACAATCTTTAGCAGCCCCTCCCCACAAAACAAAAATGTCGCATAAAAAACAAAAGCCAACTATTAATCAGGTAAAAAGAGAAAGCTTTTGATATCTTTTCCTCGTCAGGGCCGAAGAAAAAGTTACACAAATGTACTATTATTAAAAAAAAAAGAAAAAAAAAAAAGAAGAGTTAAAATCATAAAAAGTTGAACTCTCAAGGTTCCTATTCCATTGCATAAAAAATCATATTGGTTCCTAATCTGTATATTATATGCAAAGCCATGGCTTTAATCTTTAAGATAAAAAGGCTTGCTTGGACTTTCTGTACATGCAGGGTGTAATAGCTCAGACCATTTGTATGAGATATTGTCTGTTTTGGGTCTGGCCCGCACGGTTTTGTCAAAACGCATCTCAGTGGTTAGGGATCCTACCCCTTCACCTACCAGTCCTACTGTCCCGGACCTCCTAGGTCTAACCAAGATATTGTCCGCTTTGGAAACTAGGTGGTGAGCTCAATCCTACCTCTCATGGTTTTACGTACCCCTCAGGAATGCCTCTCTGGGCTCCTTTGGGGAAGGCCTCTCAGTGGTTAGGGTTCCCATCCCTTCACTTGCCAGTTTCACTGGCCCGGGCCTCCTAGGTCCAACCAAAATATTGTCCGCTTCGGAAGCTAGGTGGTAAGCTCAATCCTATCCCTCACGGTTTTACTTTCCCTTAGGGAATGCATTTAAAGGGAAAGGTATCCACACCTTCTTTTTAAGGCATGCTTCATTTCTCTTTCCAACCGATGTGGGATTTCACATAGGGCTACATGGCTTTAATGTTGATTCCAAGTCTCTTCTCTATTCTCATCTCCTTCTTCACCTTTTTACATATTTCATGCAATCAAAACCATCCATTAGACACATTATGTCAGGACCCGTCCAGAATTCCTTCCCCGGAACCCTAGACAAGCCCTGATCCCAGGGAAATACCACCGAACCTTCCAACGGAAAATCCGGCAGCACCTCCCCTAAGGGATTTACTTACCACAAATTACCTGCACTGAAAACACACTTCTAAAAACATCCCCTTATTCCTCCCACAAACTACAAATGGTTCCACAATTTCAGCACTTCAAAATAAAACAACAGCAGCAACCCAGTGCATAAAGAACAACTACACGTTCAATACAGTATACAGAGCATTATACAACAAATGTGGAATTTATAAAATGACAGATAAGGAAACAATACAAGTTCAAGAGGAAAAAGGGAAGAAAAACTTCTTGAACCTTCGGCAACGAACTGAAACGTTGGGCTCGCCCCGGACAATCAACGTCTCCAACCTGGACCTAGGGGAACGGAATTTAAGAGTGTGAGATGCTAATCATCTCAGTGAGTGACCCTATCTACTATACAATATAATACCACGGTAATACAGTAGATAGATAATAATTAAATGGGAAAATAATAATTTCTCTCAAAACCCTTACAATTCTCTCAGTTGGAAAAGTTCCCCTTTTAAAACATTTTCACAAAACCCTTGTACGTACTTCCCAAAAACCAAGGAACCAAACAAATTAATAAACAACAAATAAACAAATAAATACATAAATACCCCAAATATAAATAACTGTAATAAATTATAATAAATAATTTTTTGAACACCTTTGGGGTTTTAAACTTTAATTGCAATTTACACCGACGCACCACACCATATACCGGTGATGCCCTCTGATACCCAGCGTCCTGAGCACCGACTGGCGGGGGGGTTAAAGAGAGAAACCTGCAACGGTCACTTCGGCGTCCCGACAGTACCGACTGCTAAAACCATCAACCCGGCCAAGGAGGGGGGCGGCTGTGCACAACAATAACCTTGCCTGCCCACGGTCCAATGGCAACTCACAGGTGAAGTAATAACCGTGCGCTAAACCACATAATAACCGCGCACTACCACGTGTCCATACACCATACACCAGAACACCAATACTGTATGAGTGCGTTTAAAAATAAACACTAACAACCAACCGTACCGTTTTTCCAAAAAACCTCCGTGGGAAGTATACCAAATTTTCATAAAACACCATCCCACATATTTTATTTAATAACCCGGTACGAAACATTGATAACCAACAAACCACAATTTTCTCAAAGTACGAGATGCAACCATAAAAATACCGCGGGCATAATTTATAAAATTTAACCAAATATTTTCGTAAAATATTTAATCCAATTATGCCCGGAAAATCAATTTTAAAAACCACGTACAAATACTACCAAAATACACCTTGCTCATGCATAATAAATTAAACCACAATAAGACCATAATTAAATCACACCACATGAGCATAATTTAAATATCAATTTAAATACCAATTAAATATAATTAATGGCCCAAAAATAATATAAAATCCAGACGCAATTAATTACTGAAAATACTTGCTCATGTGTAATAATTACCATTTAATCACAATAAAATAATAATCGGGAATTTCTTAATGACCCCAAAATTTCATTTATTACCAATGGATAAATATATATATAAAATAATATTTTTCCCGATTATATTTAAAATACGCCATATGAGCACAATTTTACAGATACCAAATTAGTTGTTTTTTTCTCTCCCGACCGTCCCTCTCTCTCACCGTATTTTTTCAAATTCCGGCAACTCATACTGTACACGCGCCGGCCAGTGACGTGCGGAAGGAAGAGGCGACCTCAGCCACCAAATTTCCTGGCCAGCCGCCGCCGGACGCGCGCCGATCGGGCTGGAGAAGCCGTCGGCCGGCCAAATTTCTCTCTCCTCTTTTCTTCTGTTTTCCGGCCAGCCCAATCCCAATTAAGCCTCCTCTCCCCTTATTTTGGGTCCTCTGAATCCAAAAATGGCCTCCAATCTCAAAAATTCGAAGCGGTTTGCGAGATACGAGGGATTGAAAACCGGCCGAAACTTTCCGGCCAAATTCCGGCCATCTTCGGCGGAATTGGGGTCGATGGAGACCGGATTGGTGATCCTCGTCCCACGAGCTTTGATTCGGTATATTATTCGCCCATTTTGGTTAACGTTTGCGTTTAAGCTCCCCCGGGTACCGGGTGATATTTATCTGATTAAAATATTAATTTATTTGGCTGTCTGTGAATTTTGTTCTAGGAGCACCGGTGAGTCGTGAAATTGATCCCGTGGTGGATCGTAGGTTAATTGCGTGCTCCAGGTGAGTGACTCACCTTTAAAAATATTTTCGGGGTAATTAATTGTGCGTGTGTGTGTGTTTTGGTGCTCGGGGAAGAAGAAGGAAAAAAAGAAAAAAAAAGAAAAAGAAAAGAAAAGGAAGGTGTTTTCCCACGTGGGGAAAAGAAAAGAAAAAGAAAAAGAAAAAGAAAAGAAAAAGGAAAATAAAAGAAATAAAAATAAAAATAATTAAATACTAATATTATTATTTAAAATAATAATAAAAATAATTTGATTTTACACATGGTTGACATGTGGCATTTCACCATGGTGACACATGGCCACCTTCATTAAGTCACACGTGGCACATCATTATGCGTGTAAAAATAATATTAAAATAATACGGTATTTGAAAATTTTGAAAAACTTTACAGGTCCATAACTTTCAAACCACATGTCCAAATCGGACGTGCCGCTAGTCTACGGACTCGTATCGATGAGCACTTCACAACCATGCATGAGTCAACACTCAACCTTTCATGAACAAAAAGTCAACTCCGACACCCTTGGACAGTTGGGACCCCAACTTGTTTTGCTCATAACTTTCAAACCGTAGCTCCGTTTTCAACGTGCTACCAATCTACGAACTCGTGCCAACATGTACTTCGTAACGGTACCTCAGTCAACCTAAAATTCCAACCGGAACAAAAAGTCAACTTTTGACCCCTTCGGTCAACGGTCAATAATCAATCTCGGTCAACGTGCAAAAATTTCCGACATGGTTCGGGACGGGGTGTTACACATTAGACCCATCGGAATTAATTCTGGCTCAGAAGAATGTTCTAGGTTCATATACAAGCTCAAACCACAACCTTACCTTCCAATATGTAGGCTAAGATGAACCAAAACAAATGAACCATTCACTCATATCAATCAAAAAACATTGAAATCTACCTCGCCGGTTTGACAGGCAAACACAAGAGATTATAGTTGATTTATTAACCATCTCAATAGTCTCCAAGAAAGTTTATGAAGGATATGCATTTCGATGAACTCGGATGAACAAACATTTGCTAGTCGATTTCCATTAACATTTGCACCATTTATTGAATCCATTCAAAAGAGAGGGCTTGATATATCTCAAGTTGTTTGTTCAACTTTTTCGGTTAGGTTGGTTTGGAGAGGAAAATATAAGTGAGTGTTGAAGTTTTGTGCTTTTATACGAATGGAACGGTACGTTAACTTGCTTATGTGGCCTTTGGAAGGGTTAACAATAGTGTATGATCCTGATGAGAAGAAGATTGTTGAATATCATGATAGGCTTGTAGTTCCAATGCCTAGGGGGCAGGGAACCGACTACTGTTTCTCCGAGCAGCCACTGCCTTTATTTCCACAATTAAACGATGCACCAATAATTACTTCCCCCGAGGGGTCAGGATTCACAATCAACAGGCACAATATCATGTTGGTGTATTTGTGAACTTTTCATAATCTCAAATTGCCTCATATATGTTACATTAATTGTCTTGTACATAGTTGAATCCCTTTTATATCTACTTAAATTTTGAGCAATAATGGTAATTCAGTATGGTATTATATATAATATTTAAGAGATTAAATAAGTGTATGTTCAAAACTATATATATCTATATGTATAAAACACCAATGAACTTTTTTTTTTTGTTATCTTTTAAATTGTACATCTTAAAATATGTGTGACCTAATTTCTCAAATCTTATTCTAGCTACATTTGTTATGATCCATTATATATTGCTTCTACATTTTAAAAGTATTTGAACAGTTTTATGTTGAAGCTGTAAGATTTCAAAAAGTTTAAAAACAAAACCAATAAAATATAGCTTTCTATAAAGTTTTTTTTTTTTTAATGAAAAAAAAAAACTCAGTAATTATAAAAAAGCATAATAAAAATAATTCCAAAAAGGGACTCATAAAGCGTAGTTAAAATGTAGTAGTTACAAAATTTGCTTATCCTTATTGTGATTTAATTAATCAGGTGGGCTAATTGGGAATTCTATCTGGGATATGATGTCAGAGCTACCCAATTATATCTTCCAGCATCAATCTATGATATTGACAAACAAAATTACCGAGAAGTATTATATAGAGGTTACATTTCTGAGGTTTTCGTGCCATATATGGACCCAAACGAGGATTGGTATTACAGAACTCTTCTTGACTATGGTGAATTTGTGTTTGGTCAATCAGCAGTGTCACTCAATCCTTCGGCTGGTTGTCCATCCCATGCTGTCTTTATGGACTCGTACCATGCTGATCAGCCATAAAAATATCAAACACTTTTTGTATATTTGAAAAGCATGCCGGAAAAATTTGGTGGCGTCACACCGAGTTAGATATTGTAGACAAAACGG
Source organism: Ziziphus jujuba (assembly GCF_031755915.1). Lineage (NCBI taxonomy): Eukaryota > Viridiplantae > Streptophyta > Magnoliopsida > Rosales > Rhamnaceae > Ziziphus > Ziziphus jujuba. The sequence goes on along the minus strand of NC_083381.1, from coordinate 26,789,891 downwards.
TAAATGCTTTCCATTCACTAATTAAAGTCCCCTGTAATTATTATTATTATTATTTTTTTTAATAAGTGGAGAATACAGTATTCTGGAAATATATACAACTTTGGATAATTATGTATTATTTATAATGGTGGTGCAGATAACAGATGTAGCAAGAGGTCAGTCTAGTGGTGAGAATGGTTGCAACTGTGGATGATTATGATTATGTACTTATTTGGGAATTCAAGCCCAGTGGCTCTATCAAACTGAGGGTAATATATACGTATGATTAGCTGGCAATTTTCATCTACTTTCACACTTCCTATATATAATATTATACAGGTTCGGCTAACAGCAATACTACAAGTTAATGCAGTTAAATACACCAACATTAATCAAACAGACGAAGAAGTTTATGGTACCTTGGTCTCAGACAACATTATTGGGGTGAACCATGATAATTTTTTGACCTATCATGACGTGGATGATGGAGAAAATTCCTTTATAAGAACCAATTTGGTGACTAAACAAGTACCGGACCACAAATCACCAAGGAAGAGCTACTGGACTACTATAAAGGAGACGGCTAAAACAGAATCGGATGCAAAAATTCAATTGGGATCAAAACCATATGAACTTGTGAAAAATCCTAATAAGAAAACTAAACAAGGAAATAATTTTGGTTATCGTCTAATTCCGGTATTTATAGAAGGTTCTATTGAATCCGTTGATTAATATGCACAAATTAAGGATGCATTTACAAAGTATAATATAAGAGTTACACCTTATAATAAATCTGAAAAATGGGCAGGTGGACAATATGGTGATCGAAGCAGAGGAGATGACACTTTAGAAGTATGGAGCTTCAGGTGTATATATTTATAACAATTCCAATTGAAATTTTATTCAAATGTATATAGATATATAATACATGAAGCAATTATTATTATTATTATTTTTTGATTATGCAGACATAGGGAGATTGAAAACAAGGATATAGTATTGTGGTATACTGTGGGGTTTCACCATGTCCCTTGTGAGGAAGATTTTCCAATCACGCCCACACTTTCTAGTGGATTTGAGCTCCGACCAACCAATTTCTTTGAGAGGAAAGCAATGCTCAAAATGAAGCCTCTAAAGCATGTGGATTGGCCTAATTGCGCCGCTCAACAATAATGAAAAAGTTGTTAATCTCTAGAAGAAGATGGTGTTTCATGTTTGATCCTTTTACTTCCCAAAAAAAAAAAAAAAAAGAAAAAAAAAAGTCCTTTTTATGTTTTCTGCTTTGATAAATGTTAGAAGCAAGTAAATTTCTGTGAAGCATAAATTAGGGTTTTTGAGTTGGAATAAATTAGAAGGCTCACTAAAGCACCAAGCTGTAGTCAATAAATGGTAAATCATAGCATCAGAAAAATGATCTTAATTGGCTTCTTTATTTTGTTTTTTGTTTTTTTGTTTTTGTTTTTTATATTTATTTTGCAAATAGGGGATTTGAATTTGAAATCATTGTCTAAAAAATTATTAACTTCTCTAATAGACTCTGCTGAGAATTAAGGTTTACCATTGAATAAGTTAGGTCTAAGAGGACATGAACAAGAAAGAAACAAAGAAAGAGAGAGAGAGAGAGAGGAAAAAAAAAAAAAAAAGATACGAATGCCAATTAAAAATAGTTGAGTCCTAAAACTGAGATTCGTTAGAGGGACGAAATTTTGAAGCGTCAAATAAACTCATACAAATTAATCCAATTCACCAAATATGTGTATTTTTTATCGAGAAAGAAAAAAGAATAGCAGAGAGAGAAAGCAAGAGACCAATAAGAGCAAGGGAAAGCGAACAAGGCAGCCGATCTATAATAACAGGGATATATTAGAAGGAATAAGTTCAGAATTATAAAATGAATAACAATTTTACTCATCAACAACTATTAATTGAACCCTTATAATAAAACATATATGCGTCAATTTGATACATACATTAATTTATACTTGCTCTGTTCCTTCGTAAAATGTCACTACAATATATACCAAATATCTAAAATTATGGTTAATTTAAATAATATCAATATTATGTTTAGAGTAACAAATCCATGAAAGAAAAAGATAATATGAAGGAATATAGTTTTGTTGCAACTAAAATAACGACAAATTAGTCCATTTTCCTTCTTTAAATGATTAATCCATTCTCTAACTGCAGGGTAATTAAGAAAATATATATTTACAATTATCCCTATTTATATATATATATATATATATATACATAAGCAGTTTTTACGACTAGTATTGGTCCTATTGGATATTTCATAATTCAATTAGAGAAAGCAAATAACTATACTTTTTAACGTGTCATTTGAAACGAAACGTTTTTTTTTTTTTCATAATTAATTATCCTTATCTTGTCTCGTTATTTTCAGTCATCTACCTTACCATATGCTCGAAGAAATAATAAAAAAATAATCAAAGACATGTAAAAGTAGATCTCTCTCTTACAGTAAGAAATTGGTATGTATGTGGAAAAATTTCCAAAAACATGTGTTCTCAATCCGAATTTCATTATATGCGTGGATGGTCCAATATTACTAACTGACATTCGGCAAAATATGAAAAAAAACACATGAAACTTCAAGAAACATACAAAATTAATGGCGTTTGGCACAGTATCATGCTGTAATATTTTGGCGGCAATATAACATATAGCAACAAAATGTGCATGCTGCAGCTGTATAGCTCTCTCTCTAATTAGATCTAATAGCAGGCTTTAGATATTGGTATTTACTGGCCCAGACTCAGCTCAGGAACGTCTTGTAATTTCTGAACTTTTTCTTGCTTTGTCATAGATGATGATTATTGAAATGACTCGACACGACTCGTCATCAATGTATTGATTAGATAAATCACTACTATTCGATTTTGTTACACCAAGTTTAAAAACATAACCAAAAGCTGAAAAACATGCATACTATATGCAAATCGATGATAATTAACATTGATATTTGATAATTAACATTTATATATATATATATATATTAATGATATCAACAATTTTATTAAAAAGTTTCCTCAGAGAAATCTAGAAAAGAGGATTATGTGTTTACATGTTTTCTTATTAATTTTATTTCTTTTCCCAGAATTTTATTCGGATAAAATAAAAGATTAAATTTTCTATTAATTGTCTCCAATATATATATATATATATATATTTTAATATTTGTAAGAATTAAATTCATAATAATATCGTTTCTTACACGTAAGTGAAAGTCATTTTTCGTACCTGAATCACTTTCTTACACGTAATTTGTTGTATAATTTTGCAAATTTCTTTCAAATCTCTTAAAAAAATAATAATAAAACAAAAAAAGTACAGTGAAATAGCTCATGAAATGCTAATTTAATATGCACTTTCTTTAACCAGCCTTTAGCTTAGTTCGGTCAACGGTCCTTACTGGGCTGTGCTAAACTCTATCTACATTCAGTAGCCCGATGCTTAATTTACATTAGGTTCAGGCCCATTGTCACCCTACAAAATACTTTGTAAAAACAAAGTACATTTTGATTTACTTAATGGTGCTTAACTTGGAAATGTTTTTATATGTGCATTGTGTTTTTTTTTTTAAAAAAAAAACATTTTTAATTTGAATAGCTTAGTGATAAATTCATATTATTTTTCTTTTGTTAATGATTCTGAATTTGAATTATTATAAACTCTTATATTAAACTAATTATTTATATATTAGGAGTAATTTCCAAAATACTATTGAGAAGTATTCTTTTATGGAAAAATCTTAAATACAGATTCTACTGAGATGGAGAAAGCATACATCAAAGTTTCAAAATAATGTAATTTTCAAAGACTATTATTGATATTATTATTATTATTATTATTTTATATATATATATATATATAAAATTTACGATACGGACGATTTGTATGCAGACACATCTAAAATCGATGCTTTTTGAATAGAAGTACATATCAAAACCGATTCTTCCATAAAAAAATATCGACTTTTTGTGTATTCCCATGCGAACCGTCCGTATCATAGAATTTTTATATATATATATATATATATTAAATAATAATAATAATAATAATAATAATAATATCAATAATAGTCTTTGAAAATTACATTATTTTGAAACTTTGATGTATGCTTTCTCCATCTCAGTAGAATCTGTATTTAAGATTTTTCCATAAAAGAATACTTCTCAATAGTATTTTGGAAATTACTCCTAATATAAAAATAATTAGTTTAATATAAGAGTTTATAATAATTCAAATTCAGAATCATTAAAAAAAGAAAAATAATATGAATTTATCACTAAGCTATTCAAATTAAAAATGTTTTTTTTAAAAAAAAAAAAACACAATGCACATATAAAAATATTTCCAAGTTAAGCACCATTAAGTAAATCAAAATGTACTTTGTTTTTACAAAGTATTTTGTAGGGTGACAATGGGCCTGAACCTAATGTAAATTAAGCATCGGGCTACTGAATGTAGATAGAGTTTAGCACAGCCCAGTAAGGACCGTTGACCGAACTAAGCTAAAGGCTGGTTAAAGACAGTGCATATTAAATTAGCATTTCATGAGCTATTTCACTGTACTTTTTTTGTTTTATTATTATTTTTTTAAGAGATTTGAAAGAAATTTGCAAAATTATACAACAAATTACAATTTATTATAATAATAATAATAAATAAATAAATAACAGTGAAAAGAAAAACTATACTGACTTAACAACGTGACCTGCAATCTTGACCCCTGAACCCTCACGTTGGTCAAAGGAAAACTGGTTCAAATGTGGATCACCTAAAGGCTGGTTTAGCAAAGACCAACGGTACTCAGTCCCTTCAGCCTTTGGCAACGGATGGGCAAATAGGGAATTCCATTTGGGATTTGATGTAAGAGCTGGACCAGTTATACCGTTGGTATCAATTTAGGACGGAGAGCAGGGATAATACGGCGGAGTAATGCACAGAGAATAAATATTGGAGCTGTTTGTACCGTACATGGATGAAACAGAGGAATGGTACTACAGAACCGTATTCGATGTGGGAGAGTTGGAATTGGTCAATCGGCATCTTTACTTGATCCTTCAGCCGATTGCCCTCCCAATGCTGTCTTCTTTCAAGGTTACTTCGGTGGGAGACACGGTAAGCCTGTTCATGTGCCTAATGCTATCTGTATTTTTTAGCAACCAATCTGGCAACATTTGTGGCGTCATACTGATGCAGGACTCCTGAACTTGTAAGTTCATATATATATATATATATATGCATATATTATATTTTATATAATTGTGCTATACATCGGTATTATGATGTTTGATTATATATAATTTATAATATATAATATTTAATTCTATGTGATTGAATGTTTATTTCATTATAATGTTAACGTATGTATGAATATACAAATAAATAATCTGTTGGGAGTTTATGGTTCGACTACATCTAATATTTACTTATTAAATTACAGAAATTATATGTATTCAGATGTTGAACACCTAGCAATAGCTAGATGACAATGCCTAACAAAATAAATAATATGTATATATGCATGCTTGTATATATCTTATATATATATATATAAAGATAGCCAGATGAGAATAAGTATGGAATGTTATTTATTTTTGTATGTTGCAGGTAACAGAGTCCAGGGCAGGGGTGAGCTTAGTGGTAAGGACGGTGATGACTGTAGGAAACTATGACTATATATTTGATTGGGACTTCAAGCCAAGTGGCTCTATCAAAACTGGGGTACGTTATTTGTGCCTTTTTATAATTTATGCATGAACCAAAATTCATCAAGTGAACAGAAATTGAGGTATACATTTTGAAAATTCCAACTATTTGTCCAAAATAAAGCCAATCCTCCTTCTGATTCTTTCCATTTTGATCTTGGTCCTCTATTACCACTACTGGTTTATTATCATGGTAATTGTATGAATTATATATATATATATACACACACACACAAGGCATAGAAAGTTCGTCATATACACATGATGCTAAAAGAACAGAAAAATTTGAAAATTTTATGGCACATTGCTAGCACATAACGCTGCTGGGATACACGACCCTTTTTTAACATATTATCTTGATTTTAATGTGGATGATTGACGGCAGTAACGTGACAATGGTGGGATTTGATCTTAGGTTTTTAAAATTTTTAACTTTGATATCATATTAAATTATCATCGATTTTAAAAATTTAAACTGTTAAGATGTTGACTTATTATATATATATAACTTGTATGTAGCAGTTATAAAATAAACTGTTAAAATTGAATCGTCCATTTGAATTTATTGTGGTCAATCCTAATAAGAAAACCAAACTAGGAAATAATATCTTTTATCGATTACTTCCCGGTTCGGTTTCTAAGTCTGCTTTCATCAAATGATGATTACCCCCAAATCTGAGGTGCCTTTACAAAGCACAATGTTTGGGTTAGACCTTCTAACAAATCTGAAAAATTGGCAGCAGGACAAAGTAGACGTACCTTACCAATTTGGAGCCTCATTTAGCATATATGTTCTTACTAGTTTGTTATTAGCTCTATCTAATAATATTAAACTAATATCTCTTATCACTTCCATTGAATTTTTTTTTTTTTTTTTTTGGAATTTGTTTACTTGAGTTGGATTTATCATTTAGAAATGAATTTAAAAGTTGGTATATTATGGGATATATCTTATAAGAGACTGAGGGTGTGTATATATGAGTAATGTGTTTTGGAAATATATTTTCAACAAAAGTGGTAGCATGTTGGCATGCCAAATGCTGAGAGTATTATCCCAATTAATAATTTAATATAAAATCCTAGTTAAATAAATGGTAACATTTAATACTTATTACATAGAATATATATATATATATATATATATAAATTTGGTGATATATGTATATTTATATTGTAACAGCCCAGACCATCCGCATGCGATATTGTCCGTTTTGGGCTCAGCCCGTACGGTTTTATCAAAACGCGTCGTAATGGTTAGGGATCCCACCCCTTCACCTGCTAGTCCCACTGGCCCAGGCCTCTCAGGCCCAATTACGATATTGTCAGCTTTGCAAGCTAGGTGGTGAGCCCAATCCTACCCCTTACGGTTTTAGTTTCCCATCCTACCCCCAACGCCGATTCGGGTATTGACTCTAATACTATCTGGGTTTTAGTTTCCCATCCTACCCCCAACGCCGATTCGGGTATTGACTCTAATACTATCTGTAACAGCTCAAACCACCAACCATCACGGTTTTGTCAAAACGCGTCGCAATGGTTAGGAGTCCCACCCCTTCACCTGTCAATTTCGGTTTTGTCAAAACGCGTCGCAATGGTTAGGAGTCCCACCCCTTCACATGCCAATTCCACTGGTCCAGGCCTCCCAGGCCCAATTACGATATTGTCCACTTTGGAAGCTAGGTGGTGAGCCCAATCCTGTCCCTCATGGTTTTACTTTCCCTCATGAGAACGCGTCGCAGGGGAAATGTATCCACATCCTCTTTTAAGGCATGCTTCGTTCCCCTTTCCAACCGATGTGGGATCTTACATATATAGTTGATGAAATTCATCTATTTTGAAAGACTTGGTTTGTGTATAGTTATTTCCCTTTTTGTTCTGACTCCGCATATATTTATGTGTATATACATATATATATATATATATATATATATATATTGTTGACAACGAATATATGTTTGTGTGATGAGCAGAAATAGAGGCATTGAAAACAAGGACACAGCAGTACGGTATACAATGGTTTCATCATGTACCAATCCATGAAGATTTTCCAGTGATTCCTACTATGACCCTGGATTTGAAGGCCAACCGGCCAACTTCTTTGAGAGCAATCCACTGCTCAAAATGAAGTCTCCCAAGGTTGCTGTGGTTTGGCCTAATTGCACATCCCAACACTAGTTGGATTTTGACATTAATTTGTAGTTGGAAGACACTTTCTTTGTAACTACAATATAGCAAATTAAAAAAAAATTTGGCATCAAACGCAAACAAATAAAAATGCAGGTGGTGTTGAGCTTAATTTGGTCAAGAATGATATTATTAAATAATTTGCTGAATGGTTGACTCTTTAATTTCTACGCAATAAATCTTTAATGCCGGCCATTTTGTTGTTAATGGCATCGGCTTGGACCCAAACAACGACTTTGGAAGAGACAAGCCCAAACTCGTCTGGGTTGAGTCTCAGCATGACGTGGTTGGCGGGAGTTATCTTTGCGTCATGTTGGGCTCTTTTTCCTACTTTACCCCTAGAGGAAGTAAATAATAATAATAATAAATAAAAAGAAAAAAAAAAAAGAAGAAAATTAAGTCTAATTCTACTTTCAATGGAACAGATTTGACTCTAGCTTCAAGTTGTCTACTTTAAATCGGTTATCTCTATGCAAGCAATCCATAGAACAGTTAATTAATAAAACAGTTAATTAATATTTAATGCAGAGCATGCAGATTACTAAATAAATAATATTACATAGAGTTGATTGATAAGTACTAAAATATAAATAAAAAATTATATACGTTTCTAATTATCATTGTTCTAATTTAATTTAAATAACTCAACGTATTTATTTTATTTACAAATAAGTAGAACCACAAACGTTTTATATCAATTATATCTAGGAGCATTCCCTAAGTTCAAAATTTCTTAAAAATGACAAATTGATAAATTTAGCATCACCCATTTAACCAATATTGGAATTAAATATCTTAGCCAAAAAAAAAAAAAAACTATATATATATTGGAATTAAATACTTTTTTTGAAATAAAAGTTAATAAAATTAAAAATTATTATATTAGATTCAAGGTGAGAGTAATTTGTAATCGAATTGTAAATGCCTACTCAATTTTAAGCTTTAATTTCTCTCCTGTCGGCACTAATGCAATTCATTCATGTTTTTCTTTTTTTGGTGGTTGGTGACGTATCACCAATTGACTAAGCTTATATATATATATATATATATATATATATATATTCTTTTGGTAATAATTGACTAAGTTTTTATATTTAGGACAAAGGGGGCAGAATTTTCTGAGTACAAGCAAAGTAGTTTCCCATGGCAGCTTCAAAGTTGAGACAACCAAGTCTCTTCATCATCATCGTCTTCGCTTTCGGCTTTTCACGTGCCTCTTGCGACCATCACCATCCACTAGACCCTCTAACTGCGGCGGAATTCATTGCCGTTCGGAATATCATTAAGAAGTCATACCCCTCCTCATCAAAATATAGCCTTACTTTCCAATACATAGGCCTAGACGAGCCAGACAAACACACCGTTCTCTCATGGCAAACAAAACCATGCAATACCAACACCCAAACCCCACCACGCCGCGCCTTTGTGATTTCCCGGTTCGACAAACAATCTCACGAGATCGTAGTCGATTTGTCGAGCCGTTACATAGTCTCTAAGACAGTATACAAAGGTCATGGTTACCCTTTGATTACCTTAGAGGAAAAAGTAGTTGCAAGACAATTGCCACTTACTTATGCACCTTTTATTGAATCCGTCAAAAAGAGAGGGCTTAATATATCCCACGTTATTTGCTCAACATTTTCAATTGGGTGGTTTGGAGAGGAAAAGAGTAAGAGAGTGTTGAAGATTCTATGTTATTACAAAAATGAAACAGTGAACTTATATGTGAGACCGTTGGAAGGTATATCATTGGTGGTTGATCTTGATGAGTTAAAGATCGTTGAATACAATGACAGGTTCTTAGTTCGGGTGCCGAAAGGCGAGGGAACTGAGTACCGGTTGTCAAAGCTGAAGCCGCCTTTCGGTCCACATCTGAGCAGTGTAGCCGGAGAATCACCGGACGGACCAGGATTCACAATCGACGGACATACTATCAGGTCAGTGATTTGGTGACTGGCCTAGGCATTGGACAGCATTTTTACACTAAAAAATTAAAGCATGCACACAATTTGTTTATCTATTTATTTGTAATTTTCCTTTTGAATCAATTCACAGCTTTTAATTATTCTTTTATTTTAATTTAACGTGCATGCTTGATGGATTATAATTTAGAAACCACTAGAAAGTGCTGATAATGAAATCTTAGTTTTGTATATTTTTCCTTGGGAAATAAATTAAAAGCAGTTATAACTTGGTAGTTAGCACAAGTAGCAATATTAACTACCAAGTTATATTACATAAGTTTAGCATTTAAAAAATTCAAAGACTTTTATTTTCCGTGCAATACTAAATTATCATACTAGTTCAAATTTCAAACACACACGAAAAAAAAAAAAAAAAAAAACCGACTAAGAGTTTTGTTTCATCCAACATGATCAAGCGTGTATATTAAATTCAAACTGGGATTAGAAAATGAAATATTAGTCTTTTGTATATTTCTTTGTCCATATCTAATAGTTTTGATCCAATAGTATATTCCTGAATGGAATCGTATAAAAGATTGAATCCTATTTATATAATCGTGAATTCAAAACAAGAATATTGTGTCATAATTAATCATATATAGCTAGCTTTTCTATATTCTATGAGCAAATATTACAGCCTTCACACTAGCTAGCTAATATGTACCAAGTGCTAGTGCGAAATTACAAAAAAGGGTTATCATTTCTACTAGTCCTCGAATATTTACACTTTGGTCCTTATATGGTTTTCTAACATAGAAGCAATTGAAAATGTAAAAAGATAATTATGAAGCCAATATGCACCAAATTAAATGAGGAAAATAACAAAACTTCTGTTTGTGACATATTGGTCTTCCAATTTCAATTTTTTGTTACATTTTAATATTTAAAATGCTTTCTAATCTAATTTTTAGTAGTTTTAATTTGAGGCATATAGTGCACTTATTGTAATATGAAAACAATAAAATTACAAAATTGGACGATCCCATAAGACCATTGTATATTGCATCAAATGCATTGCATAATTCAAAATTGTTAAAAATTGGACTAAAAACAGTTTTGAGAATCAAAAGACAACAAAAATTGAAGTTTAGAGAAAAAAAGTTTGAGAACCAAAGTGTAGATATAAATATATTTTAAGGACTAGCAGAGCTAATAACCTTTATAGAAATTAAATCAAGAAGAAGACCAGTGCATGGTCCACACGTTTGTGCATACTAAGTCTCCACATGGTTTTTGACTTTTCTATGATCTACTAATTAATGAATATTATTTCTAAATTCTAAATATCTTGAGCTGTCGCTATATTTTGTGTAATGATTGATTTATTTTGTGTATAGATATGTCGATTATTGAGTAACGAGATTATGCTAAATAAAATCACAAAATTAACAACACATAAAAATTGAAACCGTATAGTAACCATTTGGATTTGGTACAATTTCCTAATAATTCATTGTCATCAGGTGGGCTAACTGGGAATTCCATCTTGGATATGATGTCCGAGCTGGTCCAATTATATCTCTGGCCTCAATCTATGATCTTGAAAAGCAAAAATATCGAAAAGTATTGTATAGAGGCTATTTGTCCGAACTCTTTGTGCCATACATGGACCCAACTGAGGAATGGTACTATAAAACCTACTTTGATTGTGGCGAATTTGGGTGCGGTCTATTTGCATTGTCACTCGAACCATCGACTGATTGCCCAGCTAATGCTGTGTTCTTAGATGCCTACCATGCAAAACAGGATGGTGAGCCTGTCAAAATATCAAACACTTTTTGTGTTTTTGAAAAGCATGCAGGGGACATCCTGTGGCGTCACACCCAGATAGGTATTCCTGGCGAAACGGTAGGTGCTATAACATTTAAATTAATTTTTGAAAATCAATTAAAAATGAGATTCAGTATAAACCAATTAAATGATTACACTTGTGTATTTTGTAAATATTTCGATAGACTAAATTAGATGTTAGCTTTAGCATTAACATTTTTTTTTTTATTTGTATGTCGCTTTTTGGTCTAATTAAATCAAAGGTGAGGGAGGTGAGGCCAGAGGTGAGCCTTGTGGTAAGAATGGTTGCGACGTTGGGCAATTATGACTACATACTTGATTGGGAATTCAAACCTACTGGCTCCATCAAAGTTAAGGTATATATACAATTTTACAATATGGTTGTGAATTTACTAATGAACATAATAATATGAGAAAAGGATTAAAATTATTTGAACTTTGTCTCTGCTTATATTATACATGTATAGGTTGGCCTAACAGGAATACTAGAAGTCAAGGGAGATATATACACTCATACCGATCAAATAAAGGAAGATGTTTATGGCACATTACTAGCGGAGAACACTATAGGTGTAAACCATGACCATTTCTTGACATATTATCTTGACATAGATGTTGATGGAGAAGACAATTCCCTCATCAAGAGAAACTTGGTTGCGAAACCAGTAACCAAAAACATATCTCCGAGAAAGAGTTATTGGAAAATTTCAACCGAGACAGCTAAAACCGAATCGGAAGCAAGAATCAAGCTGGGATTGAAGCCATCTGAGTTGGTGGTGATCAATCCTAATAAGAAAACTAAACTAGGAAATAATATCGGTTACCGATTACTTCCCGGTTTGATTTCTAGTCCGCTTTTATCAGATGATGATTATCCACAAATCCGAGGTGCTTTTACAAAATACAATGTTTGGGTTACACCTTATAATAAGTCTGAAAAATGGGCAGCGGGACAATATGTTGACCAAAGCAGAGGAGATGATACCTTAGCAGTATGGAGCCTCAGGTGCATGTTATATTATATATCAATATGCACAATCAAATTCTTTTTTTGTTCAAAATTAAACTAAACTTTGAATTTATTTTGTTTGATGAGCAGAAATAGGGGCATTGAGAACGAGGATATAGTATTGTGGTACACTGTGGGGTTACACCATGCACCTTGCCAAGAAGATTTTCCGGCTATGCTTACTCGGACCAGTGAATTTGAGCTCCGACCGGCCAACTTTTTTGAGAGTAATCCAGTGATTAAAACCAAGCCTCCAAAGCATGTAGCTTGGCCTAATTGCTCCCGTACCCATCACTAATTCCTCAAAAATAAAATAAAATAAAATAAAAAATAAAAAATAAAAATTTGCTCCTTGTTGAAGCGACTTTAATTTCTTGTATGGCTCTGTAACCTATTAAACACTATTGAACAAAAGCCAATATGGATTTGTCTATTGAAATTTGTATTTTGTTAATCATATATACCTATGAACTATTAAGTTTACAATATAAACAGACGCTTTCATATACTAGTTTAATTATTTAAATTTTAATTTAGCTATGATCGAACCATTAATCTCAATTTCTGTGCCAAGAGAAATTTAAACTATCTTAAGCTTTAATGATCTATATATATATATATGGTTGTGCATGTGTGTGTGTGTTTTCGTGATTAAGAATGGCTCTAGACTTCATTAATATCCTAGGGTGGAGGGTTGGTAGCGCTGGCTTCCTTGGCTCAGCCCCTGCCCAATAAGATCCATACATATATATTTTCTCAATCCTATCTTTCTTGTTCTCAAATTTTATATTCTTCCTCTCTTAATTTTAATACTTGGTATAGTTTATAATACTTTTGGATTGTAAAAATTAATTTAATTGCAAATTCCTTATTAAAATAGTAACTTACTAATTTTGAATGTTTTGTTAACTTTCTCAATCTTATTTTTTGTTAGTTATATTTGACTGTTTTGTCCTTTATATTCCCAAAATATATTAAACACTAGTTGGATTTAGTTTTTGTCCTTTACTTTTTTTTTTTTTTTTCTGTCCAGTGCTTTAAACAGAGAGAATTTTCTCACTGGCTCTGCAATAATATAATAATAAAATTTAACCTGCATTATGAATTTAGATCATTACAATTTGTAATTTTTTAATCGTATTCCTTGAATAAAAAAACATAATCTTTTAGTACTATTTCATATAAATTATTAATTTAACTCCTACTACAGCCATTTCAATTTCTGTGCCAATTAAGAAGTTATATGAGATGGAATTTCTTGACATTTCGCAAAATATATGATAACACTGTTTAATAACATGATAGAGATCAGTTTTGCGACGTGATTTACAATTTCCTGTAAAAGGCAGTCTGATTCGATCAAAGAATTAATTCAACATGGAGATTCCCAAAAATAAAAATAAAATAAAATAAAATAAAATCATAATTTAAAACCCTTTCTTACGTCTTTGTCTTCTAGATATGAATTAATCACGCTAAATGTTTCAGTTAAATCATGAACTTCATTATGATTTTTATTTTGCAACAAACGTAATTAGGTTATTAGGACAATTCCTGCAAAAGAAAAGAAAAGAAAAAAAAAAAAAAAACCCTTCATTATGATTATATATATTTGATATTAGATATAGAGATAATTGATTTAGGATCCGTTTGAAAATTATTATTAAAAATCACTTTAAATCATGATTTTTCAATAATCACTTATTTATTGCTTCTTTTAGACTCATCTAATAAGTGATATTTGTCAAAAGTTTTTAATAATTTTGCATTCTGTGACCAAACATTTTATGAAATATATTTATGGCTGCAAAAAGTGATTATAACCATTTTAAAATCATTCAAACTTGTAATGATAAATGACAAAAACAGAAAATTTATTTTTAGTTATTTGAGTATAAAATAATATCTTTAAACAAATAATTTCTACACACTTCGGTTGACCTTCAATATATTAATATTTTAGCCCATGTCGGGGGTGTCTCGCATGTCATGTCCGTGGAAGCAGAAGCAAATCATATTGTGTTTAACACATCAAGTTTGAGTGAAGCCAATTTCCAATTTGTTTACGTTTTCTAGCTGTGCACAGTTTCTACGTTAAATATCTGTCATAGTCGATTGAAGTCAGCGTTACGATAATTATTAATTATGCAAATCAATAGCCGCATTAACTTATAATGAATTCCCTATTGCCTATTCTTAAATTAATGAATTACCTATAAATTGAAAAACCCAAATTTCAAAATTTCTTTGATATATACAAGAAGTCAAAATTCAAAGCTTTATATATGTATATAAAGGTGTATGTTTAGGAGTATTTTAATATATTAATGTGCTTTAGGAGATGGAAAACGATAAAACACGATGATTGAGGGTGTGACAAAAACCGAAAATTGTGCTTAAAACTGTTTTGTTCAAGAATATTGTGTGGAAATCTTGGTTTTGAGAGAATAAGATGGCTTGCAGTGGAGATCATCATAACATTCTCTTTGCTTGTAAAGATTTTTTCGGAAGATCGGGCGTGCCTTGCCAGCCACAGTCATCATCACCATCACCATCACCATCAGCGTATCAACCTTCTACACATCTTCCAAGCCACCCAAATGCTCACTCATTATTTTTTTTACCTCTTTAATTTACCTCTCTGCCCCCACATTGAAAAAGTCTTACCATTATGCTTGGTTTGCCACTTGGGATGTTGCAGTTAGATGAAACATCATCCAACTGTTTTTAGGTTTGAGTCCTTTGACCTAAATTCAACCGGATTTTAATGGTTTCAAATAATCACATTCCCCTTCCTTTTCAATTCCTCACATCCACACCCTTTAAATTAATATTTATAAACAAATCAAACCACATAATGTGTTAATAAGTTGATATAATTTTTCTTTAGAATTGTGGTGAACCATTTTGCACTCCAACCTCAAACTGAGCCATTTGTGTCTGAGTGACATAAATGGTTCATCTTTTGTGATGTAAGTCTAGCATCAGCATGTAATGTCCCGTCCTGAAAAAATATTTGAAATTTTAAAACTTTAACCGAGTTTGATCAACTGGACAGTTTGTAGATCCCAAGTTTGATTTTTTGTATGGTCAATATTCGGTATACTGTTGTGTAGATGACATTGATACTAGTTTATAGACTGGGAACACGTCAAATTATGAGTTATGGATAAAAAATTATGGTGCTGAAAAGTTTTAAAAATCAGTTTTATGTGACAGCCCAGACCACCTGCATGCGGAATCCTCTTACAACCTAGCCCTCAAGGTTTTAAAAGGCCTCGCAAGGGAAATGTATTCACACCCACTTATATGGAGTGTTTCGTTTCCCTTTCCAACAGATGTGGGATCTCATAATCCTCCCCCCTTGGGACCCAGCATCCTCGCTGGCACACCGATCGGGGTCCGACTCTGATACCATCTGTGACAGCCTAGACAACCCGCATGCGATATTGTCCTCTTTGGGCTTAGTGAATCCTCTTACAACCCAGCCCTCAAGGTTTTAAAAAGCCTCGCAAGGGAAAGGTATCCACACCCACTTATATAGAGTGTTTCGTTCTTCTTTCCAACCGATGTGGGATCTCACATTTATATCAGTGACCAAACTAGTTCTAGATTTTTGTCTGTACCCAAAGCTCTATATAAACGTTGGAAAGTGTGCCAAACAGGAACAAACTCCAAAATATCCATTTTGTTCCCAAACTCTAGAAACTTCTCTCCAGACCTACGGGTTCGAACTAGGTGGTCACCGTTTTATCCAAATTCAACCACCATACTCTTACACGTGCCACACAAGGGGAAAAATCACTCAACGGCAACCTCAACCATAAAATTTCACAGTGAACTGCCGGCCGACATGCCAAGATCCGAACAGTGAAATTGGCAACGGCCTGCTAACTAGGTTGTCGGAGTTTTTGGATTTTTTAGCCATTCCAGGCTAACACACACACCCCTCCTGGTTTTGAAACTGGTAAGGCTTAAGGTTTCACACATGTGGAAAGCCACCAATTTTACCCAACACTTTTGTAGAAAATCATAATTCCAGTACACCAATAGGTTTTATTTATCAATTTTTATATATAAAAAAAGTTATTTCTGAAATATAAAATTGACCAAAAAATGGATTAATTATATTTTAATACTCTGTATTTTAGCTAAATTTCATATTAACTTTCAAATTTAAAATGTTTTATATTAGACTTCCAATTTATAATTTGTTTTATATTAGTTTTGTTTTCAAATTGATTTCAAAATTGATTAATATATAGTTTAAAATTTGAAAAAAAATTGATTAGTTAGTAAATTGAGAAAATTAGTTAAATTTTTTTTAAAATTTATAAACTTTTTGGTAGTCAATTTGGTAATTAGATAAATATAAAATAAAGTATAAATCAAAAGTTTGATATAACATTTTAACCTTGAAGGAAAATTAAAAAAGAAAGAAGATTACACCTTAAAAAAATCTTTTGGGCTTCGTTTTGGCACATTCGGATTAATTAAGAACATGCTATACATTTCAAAACTCTTTGTTCCTGGATTACTTTTGGTAAAATGACTTGACTTGACATCAATGATAAACTTCGGCATATTTTAAAGCTTACAAGTCACATAAAAACAAAATTTAGCACCCCCTCCCTATAATAGGTATTGCATGCTTAGATGCCAAGTTGAAATACCACTGATCCCAAAAATTTAAACTTTTGGGATCAATGGTTTTTGGAATCAATGGTATTTCAACTTCCTCATAACAAAACTGTCACATAAAAAACAAAAGCAAACTATTAAATAGGCAAAAAGAGAAAGCTTAGAAAGCTTTTGATATCTTTTCCTCGACAGGGTCGAAGAAAAAGTTACACTTATTTAATATTATCAAAAAAAAAACAAAAAAAAAAAAAGAGAGTTAAAATAATGTAGAACTTAGTTAAATCCTCATGTTGCCTAAAAAGTTGAACTCTCAAAGTCCTTATTCGATTGCATAAAATCATATTGGTTCCTAAACTACATATTATATGCAAAGCCATGGCTTTAATCTTTAAGATAAAAAGGCTTGCTTGGACTTTCTTACATGCAAGACCATATGGCTTTAATGTTGATTCCAAGTCTCTTCTCTATTCTCATCTCCTTCTTGACCTCTTCACATATTTCATGCAACCAAACCCATCCATTAGACACACTAGACCCATTGGAATTAATTCTGGTTCGGAACATTGTTCTAAACTCATATACTAGCTCAAACCACAACGTTACCTTCCAATATGTAGGCTTAGATGAACCAGACAAATGAACCATTCACTCATGGTAATCAAAATACATTGAAACTCACCGAGCCTTTGTGGTTATCCGGTTCGACAAGTAAACACACGATATTATTGTGGCAGCCCAGACCACCTGCATGCGATATTGTCCTCTTTGGGTCTGGAGAATCCTCTTACAACCCAGCCCTCAAGGTTTTAAAAGGCCTCGCAAGGGAAAGGTATCCACACCCATGTATATGGAGTGTTTCGTTCCCTTTTCCAACTGATGTGGGACTTCACAATCCTCCCCCCTTGGGACCCAGCGTCCTCGCTGGCACACCGATCTGGGTCCGGCTCTGATACCATCTGTGATAGCCTAGACCACCTGCATGCGATATTGTCCTCTTTGCGCCTGGAGAATCCTCTTACAACCCAACCTTCAAGGTTTTAAAAGGCCTTGCAAGGGAAAGGTATCCACACCTACGTATATGGAGTGTTTCGTTCCTCTTTCCAACCGATGTGGGACTTCACAATTATAATGGATTTGGATACCCCTTTGATGAACTCAGATGAACAAACATTTGCTAGTCAAGTTCCATTAACATTTGAACCATTTTTTTTTGAATCCATTCAAAAGAAAGGGCTTGATATATCCCAAGTTGTTGTTCAAAATTTCAGTTGGGGTGGTTTGGAAAGGAAAATATAAGAAAGTGTTGAAGATTTTGTGCTTTTATACAAATGGAACAGTTAACTTGTTTATGAGGCCTTTGGAAGGGATAACAATGGTGTATGATCTTGATGAGATGAAGATTGTTGAATATCATCATAGGGTTGTAGTTTTAGTGCCTCGGGGAAGGGAACTAATTATCATTTCTCCGAGCAGCCACTACCTTTCTTTCCACAACTAAACGATGCACCAATAATTGTTTCCCCTAAGGGGCTAGGATTCACAATCAACGGCATAATATCAAGGTGGTGTATTTGTGAAATTTTCATAATCTCACATTGCCTAATATATGTTACATTGTCTTATACATAGTTGAATCCATTTTATATCTACTTAAGTTTTGAGCAATAATAGTAATCCAACATGGTATTATAATATTAAAAAGATTAAACAAGTTTATGTTCAAAATTCTCTCTCTGTATATATAACACCAATTAACTTCCTTTTGTTATCTTTGAGTTTGTACATCTTAAAATATGTGAGCTAATTTCTCAAATCTTATTCTAGGTATGTTTGTTATAATCCATGATATATTGCTTTTACATTCCAAAAGTATTTGTACAGTGTTCTGTAGAAGCTGTAAGTTTTGAAAAAGTTTAAAACTAAAACCAATAAAGTGTAGTTTTTTTTATAACTTTTTATAAAAAAGATAGCAATTATAAAGAAGCATGATAAAAAATAATTCCAAACACGGCCCTATAAAGCTTAGTTAAAATGTAGTAATTATTCCAAACATGGCCTTATAAAGCTTATTAAAATGTAGTAGTTACAAAATTTGCTTATCCTTATTGTGATTTAGTGAATCAGGCGGGCTAATTGGGATTTCCATCTGGGATATGATGTCCGAGTTCGCCCAATTATATTTTTAGCATCAATCTATGATATTGACAAACAAAAATACCGAGGACCATTATATAGAGGTTACATTTCTAAGGTTTTCATGCCATATATGGACCCAACCGAGTATTGGTATTACAGAACCCTTCTTGACTATGGTGAATTTGGGTTTGGTCAATCAGCAATGTCACTCAATCCTTAGGCTGATTGTCCATTTAATGCTGTCTTTATGGACTCGTACTATGCTGGTCAAGATGGTTCACCCATAATAATAACAAACACTTTTTGTATATTTGAAAAGCATGCCGGAAACATTTTGTGGCGACACACCAAGTTAGATATCATAGATAAAATGCTAAGGGTGTGTTTGGTAGGGTGTATTGGACTGTAATGTATTGCATAATACGGTGTTTGATGATAAAAAAATACGGGAAGGATATTGTATTATCTAATATGCTCCCGTATTTTTTCTTATATAACCTAATACCAACCTTTTTCCTCGTATTATCTAATACAGCGCTCGATTACGCCGCTTCTCCCTGCTTCTCCTCCTCCACTGATCTCTGTCTTTGGTAAGCCTTCTCCATTGTTTTTTTTTTCCTCTCTTCAATCAATCTGTTTTTTTTTTTCCCTTGTATTATTTTTTTTTTCTCACATCTCATATGTTTTTTCCTTGTATAACATAATACACAGATTTTTCTCCATTTAAGCTACTTCTCCTTGCCGTCTCCTCCCCCACGAGTCCCTGTTTCTGGTAAGTATTCTATATTTTGTTTTTCCTTCAATCAATCTGTTCTACTTGGATTCTATTTTTTTTTTCCTTCTATTATTTTTTTTCCCCTTCACATCTCATCTATCTAAATCTCTCTTCACCAATTTCACTTTTTTTTTTCCTATCTTCAATAAACCATCCGGTTGATGGCTTTTGCATCATTTTTTTTTCTAACTCATGTTAAATTTTATTTTTTTTTCCTTTTGATCTGTCAACTACAATGAAGAAGCAGAATATTCGTGATCTGTTGATTGCAAGTAAGTCTTCTCGTTTTATTTCTTTCTTCATGGGCCCCTGCTGATCTATGTTTCTTTTCCTTCCATGGTTGATTGGGTTGCAACCACTCTTGTTCTTTTTCTTTTTTTTTCCTCCTTTCATAACCATAAAATAGGACAAAAAAATGGGTGCTTTCTACCATGTGATTTATTGTTTCAGTTGTATTGAGTTGTTTCCTATTGTCTTTGGTCTATGTTGGGAAGAAGAAAATCATGTAATGTGAGAGTAATAGCAAATGTTTAACATTGCATACCAGCTGTTTGATAAATTGCCTCTGATAATTCCATGCTTTGCCGTGTGTGAGAGTGGCTGTGCTTGCTTGGCCTTATATGTGGTCCTTTTCATGCACTCTGTTTATTCAATTCTTGCTTTGCTCAATGTATGTCTATAACATCTCACACAAATGAATTAAATTATCAAAAAAATTGAGGGAAAAAAGAAGAAGAAAAACATAATAATCAGTGAATTATAGGGGGATGTATGTGAGAGAGAGAAAGAGTGAATGGATGCTTTCTGCCATATGTGTGTGTGTATGAAAAAGAGAGAGAGAGAGAGAGAGAGAGAGAGAGAGAGGAAAAGAGAGAATGGATGTTTTCTGCCATGTGATTTATGTGATCTGTGTGTGTGTGTGTGTGAAAGGATAGAAACTAAATGGTGTATAGTCTGCTTCCGTGTTGATTTTGAAATATATATGGAAAATATACACTATTTGTATATATAAGAATACAAACAAAGTATATGAGATTTCGAGGCCCTCCACTATGTCATTTTCTTTTTTTTATACTTATTGTCCCTTTATTTTTTCTTTTAATTGTTAACCAATAAATTCTTAGCACGTATAAATGCAAGTTTGCCATACAATATATTACAAGAAAGTATTAGTTTTGGGGTTTGGAACCTAGGAGGGATAAAGTAAATTAAATTAAATTATAAAGTATCTTTATCTTTAGTTTAATAACTTTGTAATTAGTCATGAGCCTAATTACAAATTTATTAAGCTAATGATATGTTGTTTGATATGTAATATGTATTGGAGATATTAGTTATTAAATATAAGGAAAGACTTTTGTTTTTATTTAATTGCCAATTTAGTAATTTTTAAATTTTTTTAATATTTTATTTTATTTTTTTAAAATAAAAATAATATGGAAAAAGAAATATAAGATATTTTTGTAATGTTTATTTTTTTAATTGCAATATTTTAAGAAATAAAAAAAATAAAAAATAATACAGTACAATATCAAAACATACCAAACACTATATTATTTTATACAATCCAACACCAAACACAGTATAAATATAATATAATACATTCCAATGCAATTCAATACAATATAGCTTATACCAATATAATCCAATACTGCATACCAAACGGATCCTAAATGCTTTCCATTCACTAATTGATGTCCCCTTTAATTTTTTTTTCCCCCCTAATGAGTGGAGATTACAGTATTCTGGAAATATATACAATTTTGGATAATTAGGATAATCGAGGTGAGGCAAGAGGTCAGTCTAGTGGTGAGAATGGTTGCAACTGTGGACAATTATGATTATCTACTTATTTGGGAATTCAAGCCCAGTGGCTCTGTCAAACTAAGGGTACAATATTTGTATGATTTTTTTTTTTTTTTTTTGGGTTTTATTTAACTGGGAATTTTCGTCTACTTTCACACTTCCTGTATATATTGGGCTAACAGGAATACTACAAGTTAAGGCAGTTAAATACACCAACATTGATCAAATAGAGGAAGAAGTTTATGGTATCTTGTTCTAAAGCGAAGTTACTGGGGTGAACCATGATAACTTTTTGACCTATCATCTAGATCTTGATTGGATGATGAAGAAAATTCCTTTATGAAAACCAATTTGGTGACTAAAACAGGTACCGGACCACAAATCACGTGGGAAGAGCTAGTGGACTACCATAAAGGAGACAGCTAAAACAGCACGGGATGCAAAAATTCAATGGGGATCAAAACCATATGAACTTGTTGTGATAAATCCTAATAAGAAAATTAAACATGGAAATAATTTTTGTTATCGTCTAATTCCGGGATCTATCGATGGTTCCATTGAATCCGATGATTAATATGCACAAATTAAGGGTGCATTTACAAAATATAATATATTGGTTACACCTTATAATAAATCTGAAAAATGGGCAGGTGGACAATATGCTGATCAGAGCAGAGGAGATGTTTATAATCAATTTCAATTGAAATTTTGTTCAAATATATATATAGTATAATACATGAAGCAATTTTCCTTTTTTTTTTTGACTATGCAGAAATAGGGAGATTAAAAACAAGAATATAGTATTGTGGTATACTGTGGGGTTTCACCATGTCCCTTGTGAGGAAGATTTTCCAATCATGCCTACACTTTCCAGTGGATTTGAGCTCCGACCGACCAATTTCTTTGAGAGGAAATGCAGTACTCAAAATGAAGCCTCTAAAGCATGCGGATTGGCCTAATTGCACCGCTCAAAATAAGGAAAATTGTTAACCTCTAGAAGAAGTTGATGTTTCATGTTTGTTCCTTTTACTACCCAAAAAACAAGTTCTTTTTATGTTTTCTGCTTTGACAAATGTTAGAAGCAAGTGAATTTCTGTGAAGCATAAATATGAGTTGGAATAAATTAGAAGGCTAATTATAGCACCAAGCTTTAGTCAGTAAACGGTAAATCATAGCATCGGAAAAATGATCTCAATTGGCTTCTTTATTGTTTTTTGTTTTTTGTTTCTGTTTCTCTATATTTATTTTGGAAATAGGGGATTTGAATTTGAAATCATTGTCTGAAAAATTAATAACTTTTCTAATAGACTCTGCTGAGAATTAAGGTTTACCATTCAATAAGTTAAGTCTAAGAGGACGAGAACAAGAAAGAAACAAAGAAAGAGAAAGAAAAGAAGAGAGGAATGCCAATTAAATATGGTTGAGTCCTAAAACTAAGATTTGTTAGAGGGAAGAAATTTTGAAGTGTCAAATAAACACATACAAATTAATCCCATTGACCAAATATGTGTATTTTTTGTCGAGAAAGAAAAAAGAATAACAGAGAGAGAAAGCAAGAGACCAATAAGAGCAAGGGAAAGCGGACAAGGCAGCCGATCTATAATAACTGGGATATATTAGAAGGAATAAATTCAGAATTATAAAATGAATAACAAATTTACTCATCACCAAATATTTGAATCCTTATACAAAAACATATACGTGTCAATTTCACACCTACGTTAATTTATACCTTGCTCTGTTCCTTCCTTATGACCCGTAAAAAGTCACTATAATATATATACCAAATATCTAAAATTCTGGTTAATTTAAATAATATTAATATTATGTTCAGAGTTACAAATCCATGAAAGAAAAAGATAATATAAAGGAACTTAGTTTTGTTGAAACTAAAATAACGATAAATTAGCCCATTTTTCTTCTTTAAATGATTAATCCATTCTCCAACTACAGGGTAATTAAGAAGAAGTTAATATATGTTTACAATTATCCCTGTATGTATATATATAAGCGGTTTTTATGACTAGTATTGGTCCTATTGGATATTTCATAACTAAACTTTTTAAAGTCATTTGAAACGAAACTTTTCTTTTTTTCATAACTAATTACCCTTATCTTGTCTCGTTATTTTTAGTCATCCACCTTACCATATGTTCGAAGAAGTAATAAATAAAAAAATAATACAAAGACATGTAAAAGTGGAGCTCTATCTTATAAAGGAAATTGGCATGTATGTGGAAAATTTCCAAAAATGTGTGTGTTCTTACTCCGAATTTCAATGTATACGTGGATAGTCCAATATTACTAACATTTCGGCAAATATGAATAAAAACATGAAACTTCAAGAAACATACAAAATTAATGGCGTTTGCCACCGTATCATACTGTAATATTTTGGCGGCAATATAACATATAGCAGCAATGTGCATGCAATAGCTGTAGAGCTCTATCTCTTATTAGATTTAATAGTACGCTTTAGATATTGTTATTTATTGACTCACCCTCAGCTCAGGAACGTCTCGTAATTTCAGAACTTTTTCTTGCTTTGTCACTTTATTGAAATGACTCGACACTTTGTCGTCTATGTCTTGATTAGATAAATCACTAGTATTCAATTTTGTTGCGCCAAGTTTAAAAACATAACCAAAAACTGAAAAACATGCATACTAAATGCGAATTGATGATAATTAACATTTTTATATATATTAATGATATCAACAATTTTATGAAAAAGTTTCCTTTGGCTATCTTTATAGAGAAATATAGAAAAGAGGATTATGTTCACATGTTTTCTTATTAATTTTATTTTTATCCTAGAATTTTCTTTAGATAAAATAAAAGATTAAATTGTCTATTAATTGTTTCCAATATATATATATATATATTTAAATATTTATTTGATTTAAATTTACAATAATATCATTTTTTACCAAAGTTCAAAAAATCGATATCGATGGAAATTTTGAGAGTTTAAAATATAGAAATTTTCATAAAAATATTGAATATCGATAAAAATATAAAAAATGATAGAAATTTATTTTAAAAAATAAAAATTTTTATTTGAACTTTAGAATTAGCTTATTTAATCTATCAATTATCAAATTGATCATAAAACTTGCTAAAATATTGAATGAATGTTATATTTTTCGTTGTAAATTGATTTATAATAAACATTAATGATCATAAATAAATTATTATTAATAAAAATATATCAAAAAATACATATATAATAAAATTATTTATTAACTAAAATATATAAAATGATTATTACAATTACATTGGAGTTTATAAATACCATCTTAATACTACATAGAACTTATAGGTGGTTGAAAATCATCGGCTTCTTCCTTATTTTAATTTTGAGATGTGAAATGTAAGAAGTAATTATGAAAAGATTATCTCCCCGATAATTTTGCATATAATTATTAATATGCCAACCATATGGATCTTGCATTATTGGTTGACTATGTGCATAACTATTACTCTCCGATGGTTAGGTTTGAGATGGTACCTATGGGGTTGCTACTTGATGATATTCCATAAGTATCTATTGAATAAGGATTATGAAAATAACTTCCAACCCTCATTGATTCAAAATTCATAGAAATCGAATCATTTTCTTGTTGTGACATCTCCATGTGTATATTTCATCATCTATTTTCCATATTTGTAAAACAGATATTACTGGGAATAAGATTTTTTAGGTTCAAAAATTTAATTCACAATATTTATATTTTTGTTTTATCAATATTCAATAAGTAGAACTTATTAATGTTATTCAATTCGATTCATTCTATTTTGCTTATATTATTAAATGTTTAAAAGGCAATTAAAAGGTAAAAAAAATTATTAATAAAGTTAATTTAATAAAAAATAATATCAATAATATTTATGAATTTTTTTAAAAAAAATTAAAAGAATTCTATGGATATTTTTGAAATTTCAATGGATATTTCATGAAAATTTCAGAAATTTCTATAAAAATTATAGATTTTTTAATCAAGTTGTTAAGAATTTGGTGTGGATATTTTAAGGAAATTTCCATAAAAATTTTTGTGAAATTTCAAAAATTTTAATAAATATTATGGAATATCTATCCATTTCAATTTAAAATATAAATTTTATTTCGATCCTTTAAAAAAAAGAAAATTTTAAGAAAATTTTAAATATTTTAAACTATGTTTCTTACATGTACGTTAAAGTCATTTTAGGTGCCTAAATCACTTTGTAAGTTAATCACTTGCCATTAGACCAATTATAAATAAGTGGTAAGTTACATACTCATCCATTCTCTTTTATTGGTTTGAACCTTTTGGTCTTTCTCTTCAATTAACCATGTATGTGGATCATACGGTCAATATCACTTGGTCACGTAATGTCAATCTAGTAAATGCGCCCCCCCACCCCCCCCCCCCCCCCCCCAACAAAAAAAAACAAAAAAAAAGTACTAATAATAATAATAATAATAATAACAATAACAAAAAGAAAGAAATTAAAATATATGGCTATAAAATTGGACATTTACCAACCAAACTTGCCCATAAAATTTGCGACGGTTTACTATTTAAGATAAAGAAGTCTTTTCATTTTTCCAAACAAGAAGCCATGTCTTCAACTTGGACACTAACAATTATCCTCTTAGTCTCTTCTCTCCTTACCTTGTTGCCGATCGTAACCGGCGATGAAAACCACCATCTCCACCCACTAGACCCTCTAACCCCATCGGAAATCAACCAGGTCCAAACCATTATCAAACAAACATTCAACACCACTTCCAAAGACAACATAACCTTCCATTACGTAGGCTTAGACGACCCAGACAAACCAACTCTCCTCTCATGGCTATCCAATAATCCTTCCAACACAACACTTCCTCCTCGTCGAGCCTTCGTCATCGTCCGGCTCGACCGAAAATCCCACGAGCTCATCGTCGATTTATCGTCCAATTCAATAGTCTCAAAAAATGTTCACGAAGGCCATGGCTATCCTTTGTTTAATTTGGAAGAGCAAAAACTTGCCCGTATGTTACCACTAACCTATGAACCATTTATCGAATCGATTAATAAGAGAGGGCTTAATGTATCGGAGGTTGACTGCTATGGATTAACTGAGGGGTGGTACGGAGAAGAAAATAGTAGAAGGGCGCTAAAGTTTACATGCTTCTACATGAATGGAACAACTAATTTTTTCATGAGGCCATTGGAGGGAATAACATTGGTGGTGGATGTTGACGAACTAAAGATAGTTGAGTACCATGATAGGGTTAGAGTTCCATTGCCAAAGGCTGAAGGGACTGAGTACCGTTGGTCTTTGCTCAACCAACCTTTAGGTGATCCACATTTGAACCATTTTTCCTTTGACCAACCTGAGGGTTCAGGGGTCAAGATTGAAGGTCACGTTGTTAGGTCAGTGTAGTTTTTCTTTTTCACTGTGTTTTTTTTTTCTTTTTAAATTTTTATTATAGATTATAGTTTGCTGTATAATTTTTCTAATTTGTTTCAAATCTCTTAAAAAAAAAAAAAAATTACAGTGAAGTAGTTCATGAAACGCAAATATATATGCACATGCACTTCCATTGACCGGCCTTTAGCTTAGTTCGGTCAACAACCCTTACTGGGCTACGCTAAACTTCGTCTTCACTTCAATAGTCCAATGCTTAATTTACATCGGGTCCAGGCCCATTGTCATCCTACAAAATACTCTGGGGAATTTAGCCCAATTCCCCTTTTTAAAGGGCTCTAAATCTTACCCCTTCTTTTTTAAGTTTTTTTTTTTATTTATCCCTTATTTCCTATTTTACCCCCAATAAAGTAAAAAATTACTTCACTTTTTCTCTTTTTCATTCCTTCTTTTCGAGATCTCTTCTGCAAAAACCCAACAATACTAGCAATAAGTTAAAATCGCTAGAAGAAATGAATATACAATGCTTAGCATCATCAACCCATGTTTAAAATCATTGAAAAGTTTTCGAAGTTTTCAACTTTTTTAGCCACAATATTCAAAAAACTTGGTCTGCTCCACATTATTACTCTCAATTCTGCCTAGGCCAAAAATATCAAAACGAAGCAAAACCCAATAAATCCCAAAAAAGGGAAAAGGAACATGCTTGGAACCAAATTTTGAGATAGAATGTGATGCAGGAGTGTCCGGCTGCGTGAAGAAGGCGAAGAGCAACGCTACTAGGACTTGTATTTTGATGGTGCTTTTTTTTTTTTTTTCTATTAAAATCAATTATGCCTGGTCAAGAACCAGCTTTAAAAATTTGTTAGGGAGTATGGATGAAAGAAGGAGAAAAGACGATAACTTTTATGAAAGCAAAAATGAATTTTACTTATTTTATATTAAATAAGGGTAATTCAGAAATATTTGAAAATAGATGGGCAAAACAAAAAATATTTGAGCAAAGAGGGTATATTTCATTACGCTTATAACTAAGGGGTATTGGGTTAAATTCCCTAAATACTTTTTGATTTATTTAATAGTGCTTAACTTAGAAATGTTTTTATACGTGCATTGTGTTGTTTTGAGGGGAAAAAAAAAAAATTTAATTTGAACAGCTTAGTGATAAATTCTGATTATTTTTTTTTTAACGATTCTGAATTTGAATTATTATAAACCCTTAATGTTAAAAAGAATTATTTATATATTAAGAATAATTTCCAAAACACCATTTGTATTCTTTGTGGAAAAATCTTAAACACAGAGTCTAATGGGATGGAGAAAGCATATATCAAAGTTCAAAATAATGTAATTTTCAAAGTTTATTATTGTTATTGTTATTATATATATATATATATATATTTATAACGTGGCAATGGATCAGATGGGCAAATTGGGAATTCCATTTGGGATTTGATGCAAGAGCTGGACCAGTTATATCGTTGGCATCAATTTACGACCGAGAGCAGGGAAAATACCGTGCAGTAATGCACAGAGGATCAATATCAGAGCTGTTTGTACCGTACATGGATGAAACAGAGGAATGGTACTACAAAACCGTATTCGACGTGGGAGAGTATGGAGCTGGTCAATCGGCATCTTCACTTGCTCCTTCAGCCGATTGCCCTCCCAATGCTGTTTTCTTTGAAGGTTACTTCGCTGGGAGAGACGGTAAGCCTGTTCATGTGCCTAATGCTATCTGTATTTTTGAGCACCAATCTGGCAACATTTTGTGGCGTCACACTGAAGCAGAACTCCCTGAAACTGTAAGTTCATATATATATATATATATGTGTGTGTGTGTGTGTGTGTGTGTATTATACACCCATATCATACGTTTGATTATATATAATTCATGTATTATTTAATTACACGTAATTGTATATTCATGTCTATTATAATAAATAAATCATTTGTTGGGAGCCTATGATCCGATTACATCTAATATTTACCTATTATATTACAAAAATTATACGCATTCAAATGTTGGACATCCAACATTAGCTAGATGACAATGCCTAATAAAATAAATAATATGTATATATGCATTGCTTGTATGTATTATATATAGATATATAAAGATAGATAGATGAGAGTAAGTGTGGAATGTTACTTATTTTTGTATATTGCAGGTAACAGAGTCCAGGGCAGAGGTGAGCTTGGTGGTAAGGACAGTGATGACTGTAGGGAACTATGACTATATATTTGATTGGGAATTCAAGCCAAGTGGCTCTATTAAAATTGGGGTATGTTATTTGTGCCTTTTTATAAATTATACACGAACCAAAGTTAATCAAATGAACAGAAATTCAGGTATATATTCTGAAAATTGTAAATGGAACTGCTCTTTGTAATTGGGTTATAAAATATTTTGTTTATTAATTTTTATACCTACTTATAGACTAAAATTAATTTGCCCGAACAGGTTGGGCTAACCGGGATACTAGGAGTAAAGGGAGCAGAATATACCAACACAGACCAAATAAAAGGAGATGTCCATGGTGTATTGCTAGCAGATAATGTTTTGGGTATCAACCACGACCACTTCTTCGTCTTCTATCTCGACCTCGACATAGATGGTGAATCAAATTCCTTTGTGAAAAATAACCTTGTCACCAAACGAGTCACAAATGATAACTCACCCCGGAAGAGTTACTGGACCGTTGAGAGTCAGACCGCAAAAACTGAGTCTGATGCTCGAGTTAAGCTGGGTTTAGAGCCATCCGAGTTAGTTGTGGTTAACCCCAATAAGAAAACCAAACCAGGAAATAATCATGGTTATCGTATAATTCCCGGTTCACTTTCTAGTATTTCTCTTCTATCAGAGGATGATTATCCACAAATTCGAGGTGCATTTAGTAGATATAATGTGTGGGTTACACCTTATGATAAATCTGAAAAATGGGCAGCTGGACAATATGTGGATCATAGCCGAGGTGATGATACCTTAGCAGTTTGGAGCCACAGGTATAACTGGTTCTGATATTTTGTATGTGTTTTCTTTTCGAAAAATGTGTTATTTATCATAGCCAGTGATATTCAATAATACTAAGGACACTAATTAATTGTTTACATGATAAAATGATGATGTTATAGACTTTATTTATCCACGTTAAGATTATATACTGTTAGATGATGTTATAGATTGGTTTTACATGCAGAAATAACAATTTAATCTGTGTTAAAATAAATTCAAATATAGTTAATTAATTATTGTCTTATTTAACATTGGTTCCACAGAATCATTATCATGGAAGACAGTAAAATTCTCTTTTTTCTTCTCATGGATTTTAGTCTTAATTTAAGACTTACTTATTATTATTTTTTTATTTGCAGGAATAGAGAGATTGAAAAGAAGGACATAGTGCTGTGGTATACATTAGGTTTTCATCATGTGCCTTGTCAGGAAGACTTTCCGGTGATGCCAACTCTTAGTGGTGGGTTCGAGCTCCGACCAACCAATTTCTTTGAGAGGAATCCAGTGCTTAAAGTGAATCCTCCTACCACTATGTAACATGGTCTAGGTTCACTAAAAAAGCTTGGTTAATTTAATATTATAAAATTTCCGACAACAAGGAAAGGGTACCAAATTATGATATTTCTTACATGTTTTTATTATTCTAATCAGCCAAGCTAGTAATTATAAGATGAGAGTTGATCTTAGTTCTTTATTGCCACTCTTGGTTTATTATTTTGGTATTATATAAATTTATATACATAAACATGGCATAGAAAGTTCGCCATATATATATCATGCCAAAAGAACAGAAAATTTGAAAATTTTATGGCACATTGCCAGCAGATAATACTGTTGGGATAAACCATGACAATTTTTTAAGATATTATCTTGATCTTGATGTATGATGGTGAAGAAAATTACTTTGTGAAGACCAATTTGGTCACCAAACGAATATCGGACAGCAATATCTCCCCAAGGAAGAGCTATTGGACCGTTAAAAAAAAGACAGCTAAAACTGAACCGGCCCGAAGCAAAAATCAAGCCGGGATTGAAGCCATTTGAATTTATTGTGATCAATCCTAATAACAAAACCAAACTAGGAAATAATATCGTTTACCGACTACTTCCCTGTCCGGTTTCTAAGTCCACTTTATCCAGATGATGATTACCCACAAATCCAAGGTGCTTTTACAAAGTATAATGTTTGGGTTACACCTTCTAACAAGTCTGCAAAATGGGCAGCAGGACAAGGCAGACGAGACGACGCCTTAGCAGTTTGGAGCCTCAGTTAGTGTATATTTTCTTACCAGTTTGTTATCAGGTCTATCTAACAATATTAAACTAATGTCTCTGGTTACTTCCACTAAATTTTTTGAAATTTACTTAATTGAGTTGGATTTATCATTTAAAAAAGACTTTAAAAGTTAGTACATTATGGGATATATATTATAAGCGATTGAGGGTGTGTATATAAATATATAGAAAGTAATATATACAAAATATGTTTTCAACAAAAAAAATGATAGTACTTCCGCGTGCCAAATGCTAAATGCTAAGAGTGCTATCCTAATTAATAATTTAATATTAAAATTTTAATTAAACAAATAATAACTTATCAAGTTATTAGATAACTAATATACTGTAAAATATATATTTATAACGGAACAAACACATATATATATATATATATATATATATTTATTGAAAGACTTGGTATATATATAGTTATTATTATAATTTTTTTCTGCTTTGGTTTGCTTTTAAGTCGTAAATATATATATACATATATAAAATAATTATCCAATCAATATATTTTGATTTTATAAAGTTAGAATACAGTATAAAATAGTTAAATTAAAATGAAAATAATTAATTTACTTAATTAATTTAAACTGTATTTTAATTTTATAAAATTAAAATATTTTACATTTCAATTTTATAAAATTAAAATATTCTAGCTGAATCATAACTATATATATATATATATATATATTTGTCGATAATAAATATATGTTTGTTTGATGAGTAGAAATGGAGGTATCGAAAACGAGGAGAGTAGTACGGTATACCATGGTGTTTCATCCTGTACCAATCCATGAAGATTTTCCAGTGATGCCTCCTATGACCCGTGGATTTGAACTCCGACCGGCCAACTTGTTTGAGAGCAATCCAGTGCTCAAATTGAAGCCGTCCACGGTTTTTGGCCTAATTGCGCATCCCAACACTAAATGGATTTTGACATTAATTTGTCTTTGGAAGACACCTTCTTTGTAACTACAATATAGCAAATTAGGAACAGATTTGGCATCAAACACAAATGAATAAAAATGCAGGTGGTGTTAAAGCTTATTTTGGTCAAGAATGATATTATTAAATAGTTTGCTGAATGGTTGATTCTTTAATTTCTACTCGATAAATCTTTAATGCCGGCCATTTTTGTAATGGCATTGACTTGCACCCTGACAACGACTTTGGAACAGACGAGCCCAAATCATATGGGCTGTCTCAGCATGATGCGGTTAGCGGGAGTTTTTTCTGCGTCATGTTGGGCTCTTATTCCTACTTTAACCCCAAAAGGAAGTAAATAATAATAATAAATAAATAAATAAAATAAAAAGAAAATTAAGTCTAATTGTACTTTCAATGGAACAGATTTAGACTCTAACTTCCAAGTTGTCTACTTTAAATCAGTAATCTCTATGCAAGCAATCTATAGAACAGTTAATTAATATTTAACGCAGAACGTGCAGATTACAAAATAAATGAATATTACCTAGAGTTGATTGATAGTTACTGAATATATATATATAAAAAATTATATACATTTATAACTATCATTTTTCTAATTTAATTTGAATAACTCAACGTATTTATTTTATTGACAAATAAGTAGAACCACAAACTTTTTATATCAATTACTTCTAGAAGCATTTTGTAAGTTCAAAATTTCTTAAAAATAACAAATTGATAAATTAAGCATCACCCATTTAACCAATATTGGAATTAAATACATTTTCAAAATAAAAGTTAATAAAATTAAAAATTATGATATTAGATTCAAGGTGAGAGCAATTTGTAATCAAATGTCATCCTTTCCTTTTTTTTTTTTCTTTTTTTTTGGTTGTTGGTGACATAGCACTACTTGACTAAGCTTTTATATATATATATATATATATATATATATATTTTATACGTATATATATATATATATATTTTTTTTTTGGTAATAGTTGACTAAGTTTTTATATTTAGCCCAAACGGGGCTGGATTTTCCGAGCACATGCAAAGTCTTTTCACATGGCAGCTTCAATGGTGAGACAACCAAGTCTCTTCATCATCATCTTCTTCGCTTTCGCCTTTTCACGTACCTCTTGCGACCATCACCATCCACTAGACCCTCTGACTCCGGCGGAATTCATTGCCGTTCGGAATGTCATTAAGAAGTCATACCCCACTTCATCAAAATATAACCTTACTTTCCAATACATAGGCCTAGACGAGCCAGATAAACACACCGTTCTCTCATGGCAATCAAAACCAAGCAATACCGAAACCCAAACCCCACCACGCCGAGCCTTTGTGATTACTCGGTTCGATAAACAATCTCACGAGATCGTAGTCGATTTATCGAGCCGTTCCATAGTCTCTAAGACAGTATACAAAGGTCATGGTTACCCTTTGTTGACCTTAGAGGAACAAGTAGTTGCAAGCGAATTGCCACTTACTTATGCACCTTTTATTGAATCCGTGAAAAAGAGAGGGCTTAATATATCCCACGTTGTTTGCTCAACATTTTCAATTGGGTGGTTTGGAGAGGAAAAGAGTAAGAGAGTGCTGAAGATTCAATGTTTCTACACAAATGAAACAGTAAACTTATATATGAGACCGTTGGATGGTATAACAGTGGTGGTTGATCTTGACGAGTTAAAGATCGTTGAATACAATGACAGGTTCGTAGTTCCGGTGCCGAAAGGTGAGGGAACTGAGTACCGGTTGTCGAAGCTGAAGCCGCCTTTCGGTCCACATCTGAACAGTGTAGCCGTAGAATCGCCGGATGGACCAGGATTCACAATCGACGGCCATACTATCAGGTCAGTGATTTGATGACTGGCCTAGGCATTGGACAGCATTTTTACTCTAAAAAATTAAAGCATGCACACAATTTGTTTATCTATTTATTTGTATATATATATATATATATATATATATTTTTTTTTTTGAATCAATTCACAGCTTTTAATTGACTCATTTATTTTAACTTAACGTGCAAGCTTGATGGATTATAATTTAGAAACAACCAGAAAGTACTAATAATGAAATCATAATTTCGTATATTTTTCCTTGGGAAATAAATTAAAGCTCGTTATAATTAATTAGACTAGCTAGTTAGCAGAGTATCCTTCGAATTGTTTTTTTTTTTTTTTTTTTTTTTTTTTTTTAAGTTTTGGTACTTGATTAGCAATTAAACTAATAAATTTTATTTAATTTTTTTGGTTCAAAAGAAATTTAAATTAATTATTAATACGTAATGTAGTGGTTATAAATTGTATTTGATCTGCCTTCAATATTGCTTCATACAACATGATAATTCTACGTAACCATTTTATACTCTCTTTTTTTTTGGGTAATAGAAGCTATTTTATACTTGATTGTAGTTTTAAAAATTAACTTGTTTTTTCGAAGGAAAAAATTAACTTAATCATACCTTTTTTCCTTTTTTTTTTTTTTTTTTTGGCTAAAGAAATTGATTATACTTTTTGCTATTATATATTTGTTCGTTATTTTATGAGCGCGCCCTTTTTCGTTCTAGAAATAAAAATTTGAGGTTTTAATCTAGTAGTTGTGAAACTAGTATTGCTACTTGTACTAACTACCATGTTACATAAGTTTAGTATTCAAAAAATTCATGGACTTTTATTTTCCGTACAATACTAAAATATCATACTATTCAAATTTCAAACACACATGAAAAAAAAAAAAAAAGAAAAAAAAGAAAGAAAGCGACAAAGAATTTTGTTTCATTCACAATGGTCAAGCTTGTTTATTAAATTTAAACTGGGATTAGAAAATGAAAGATTAGTATCTTGTATATTTCTTTGTCCACATCTAGTAGTTTTGATCCAATAGCATATTCCTGAATGGAATCATATAAGAGATTCTAGAATCCTAGTTATATAATCGTGAATTCAAAACAAGAATATTGTGAGTCATAATTAATCATATAGAGCTAGCTTTTCTATATTCTATGAGCAAATTGTACAGCCTTCACACTAGCTAGCTAATATATACCAAGAGCCAGTGCGAAAGTACAAAAAGGTTATTAGTTCTGTGTCCTTGAACTATGCAAATATTTACACTTTGGTCCTTATTTGGTTTCTAATTGTTTCTAATATAGAAGCAGTTGAAAATATAAACAGATAATTATGAAGCCAATATGCACCAAATTAAATGAGGAAAATAACAAATTTTTTTTTGTGGCATATTGGCCTTTCAATTCTAATTTTTATTACACTTAATTTTTAAAATTATTTTTAATCTAATTTTTATTAGTTTTAATTTGAGCTATGCAATGTATTTATTGTAATATAAAAACAATAAAATTACAAAATTACATGATCCCATAAGACCATGTTATATTACATGAAATGCATTGCATAATTTAAAATTGTTAAAAACTAAACTAAATATGGTTCTGAAAATTAAAATGCAACAAAAATTAAAGTTCAGAAATTAAAATGCCACAAATAAGAGTTTAAGAATCAAAGTATAAATATAGGTATAGTTTAAGGACCAGCAAAGCTAATAACCTTTATAAAAATTAAATCAAGAAGAAGACTAGTGCATTGTCAACACGTTTATCTATTATAGATCTCCGCATGCTTTTGACTTTCCTATGATCTACTAATTAATGAATATTATTTCTATATTCTAAATATCTTGAGCTGTCGCTATATTTTGCGTAAAGATTGATGTCCTGCTTTATTTTGTGTATAGATATGTCGATTATTGAGTAACGAGATTATGCTAAAAAAAATCATAAAATTAACAACACATAAAAGTTAAAATTGTATAATAATCGTTTGGATTAGGTACAATTTCATAATAATTCATTGTGATCAGGTGGGCTAACTGGGAATTCCATCTTGGATATGATATCCGAGCTGGTCCAATTATATCTCTGGCCTCAATCTATGATCTTGAAAAGCAAAAATATCGCAAAGTATTGTATAGAGGCTATTTGTCCGAACTCTTCGTGCCATACATGGACCCAACCGAGGAATGGTACTACAAAACCTTCTTTGATTGTGGCGAATTTGGGTGCGGTCTATTTGCAGTGTCACTCGAACCATTTACTGATTGCCCATCTAATGCTGTGTTCTTAGATGCCTACTATGCAAAACAGGATGGTGAGCCTGTCCAAATATCAAACGCTTTTTGTGTTTTCGAAAAGCATGCTGGGGACATCCTGTGGCGTCACACTGAGCCAGGTATTCCTGGCGAAACGGTAGGTGCTATAACATTTAAATTAATTTCTCTAATTTTGAATATTAATTAAAAAAATTATCAAATTTAGTATAAACCAATGACACTTGTATACTTTGTAAATATTTTGGTAGATTATATAAGATGTTAGCTTTAGCATTATTTATTTATTTATTTATTTTGATTTGGATGTCGCTTTTTGGTCTAATTAAATCAAAGGTGAGGGAGGTTAGGCCAGAGGTGAGCCTTGTGGTGAGAATGGTTGCGACGGTGGGCAATTATGACTACATACTTGATTGGGAATTCAAACCTACTGGCTCCATCAAAGTTAAGGTATATATACAATTTTACAATATGGTTGTGAATTTACTAATGAACATTATAATATGAGAAAAAGGATTAAAATTATTTGAACTTTGTCTCTGCTTATATTATACATGTATAGGTTGGGCTAACAGGAATACTAGAAGTTAAGGCAGATATATACACTCATACCGATCAAATAAAGGAAGATGTTTATGGCACATTACTAGCAGAGAACACTATAGGTGTAAACCATGACCATTTCTTGACATATTATCTTGATATTGATGTTGATGGAGAAGACAATTCCCTCGTCAAGAGAAACTTGGTTACGAAACCAGAAACCAAAAACATATCTCCGAGAAAGAGTTATTGGACAGTTTCAACCGAGACAGCTAAAACCGAATCGGAAGCAAGAATCAAGCTGGGATTGAAGCCATCTGAATTGGTGGTGATCAATCCTAATAAGAGAACCAAACTAGGAAATAATATCGGTTACCGATTACTTCCTGGTTCGGTTTCTAGTCCGCTTTTATCAGATGATGATTATCCACAAATCCGAGGTGCATTTACAAAGTACAATGTTTGGGTTACACCTTATAATAAGTCTGAAAAATGGGCAGCAGGACAATATGTTGACCAAAGCAGAGGCGATGATACCTTAGCAGTTTGGAGCCTAAGGTACATATTTTATTATATTATCAATATGCACAATCAAATTTTTTTTTTTTTTTTTTTTGGTTCAAAATCAAACTAAACTTTGAATTTATTTTGTTTGGTGAGCAGAAATAGGGACATTGAGAACAAGGATATAGTATTGTGGTACACTTTGGGGTTTCACCATGCACCTTGCCAAGAAGATTTTCCGGCGATGCCGACTCTGACCGGTGAATTTGAGCTCCGACCGGCCAACTTTTTTGAGAGCAATCCAGTGCTTAAAACCAAGCCTCCAAAGCATGTAGCTTTGCCTAATTGCTCCAGTACCCATCACTAATTGCTCAAAAAAAATAAAATAAAACAAAATAAAATTTGCTCCTTGTTGAAGCGACTTTAATTTCTGGTATGGCTCTGTGACCTAATATACAAAAACCAGTATGTTTATGGCACAATTAGACTCTTTCATATACCAATTTAATTATTTAAATTTTAATTTTAGCTATGATTGAACCAATTAATCTCAATTTATATGTCAAGAGGAATTTAAACCATCTTAAGCTCTAATAATTTGTGTGTGTGTGTATGTGTGTGTGTGTGTGTGTGTGTGTGTGTTGTGACTAAGAATGGCTCTAGGCTTTATTAATATCCTAGGGTGGAGAATTGGTGGCGCTGGCTTCCTTGGCTCAGCCCCTGCCCAATAAGATCCATAAATATATATTTTCTCAATCCTATCTTTCCTGTTCTCAAATTTTATATTCTTCCTCTCTTAATTTTAACACTTATTATAGTTTGTAATACTTTTTGAATTGTACAAAATAATTTAATTACAAATTCCATATTAAAGTAGTTACTTATTAATTTTGAATGTTTTGTTCATTTTCTCAATCTAATTTTTCTGTTTTGTACTTTATATTCCCAAAACATATTAGACACTAGTTGTATTTAGTTTTTGTCCTTTACCTTTTTCTATCCAGTGCTTTAAACAGAGAGAATTTTCGCACTGGCTCTGCAATAGACAGATAATTTAGGATCCGTTACCTTAGGATAAATCCTGCAAAATAAAAGAAAACAAACTTCATTATGATTATATATATTTGATATTAAATAGAAAGATAATTAATTTAGGATCCGTTTGAAAATGATTTTTAAAAACCACTTTAAATGATTTTTCAATAACTATTTGTTTATTACTTCTTTTAATTAACGAATAAGTGATTTTTCAAATATTTTTAATAATTTTGCGTTTTATAACCAAATATTATATCAAACTCACTTGTGTCTGCGCAAGCGGCTATAATCATTTTAAAATCACTCCAACTAGTAATGATAAATTATTATTCTCAGCGATTTGAGAATGATCAATAAAAAATAATATCTTACGCTTCAAACAAATTGGTTGAACTTCAATAAATTAATATTTTAGCACATGTCATGTGGGGCTCACATGTCATGTCCGTGGAAGCAGAAGCAAATCGGTGTCCTTAAAAAACTATTTTCAACTTCAATAACAAATCTTTCAAAATTAACAAAGCCACGAGTATATGTTTTTAAATTATCCATCACCGCAACCCGAGATTTTTTTTTTTTTTTTTTTTTTTTGCCTCAACACATGTCCAGACGTTTTATCTCTATTTTTGTTCACAAATCAACATATATTAAGCTAAATTTATTTATTAAATATTATTAATTAACATGTTTATATGATATAAAATATTATATATAAAAAATAAACTTTTAAATAGATAAATAAATTAAAAAATTAAAAATATTAAAAATTATCACATCATATATCATATCATATTCTTTAATAATTATTTTGATAATTAAAAAAAAATTATTATTTGTGAGATCCCACATCAGTTGGAAAAGAAAACGAAGCATACCTTATAAGAGGGTATGGATACCTTTCTCTTGAAAAGCGTTTTGATAAAACCGTACGAACTGGATCCAAAACGGACAATATTTCATGCGGGTGGATTGGACTATTACAGTTGCTAACACAGCCAGTACCAGGATCGGTATGCCAGCGAAGATGCTGGGTCCCAAGGGGGATGGATTGTAAGATCCCACATCGGTTGGAAAGGGGAACAAAGCATGCCTTATAAGAGAGTGTGGATACCTTTCCCTTAAGATACGTTTTGACAAAACCCTGCGGGCTGAACCTAAATTGAACAATATCTCAGGAATAAAGCATGCCTTATAAGAGAGTGTGGATACCTTTCCCTTAAGATGCGTTTTGACAAAACCGTGCGGGCTGAACCTAAATTGAACAATATCTCAGGAACAAAGCATGCCTTATAAGAGAGTGGATACCTTTCCCTTAAGATGCGTTTTGACAAAACCATGCGGGCTGAACCTAAGTTGAACAATATCTCATGCGGGTGGACTGGACTGTTACAGTTGGTATCAAAGCCAGTACCCGGATCGGTGTGCCAGCGAGGACGCTGGGCCCCAAAGGGGGTGGATTGTGAGATCCCACATCGGTTGAAAAGGGAAACAAAGCATGTCTTATAAAATATAACAGCCCAGTCCATCCGCATGAGATATTGTCCGCTTTGGGCCCAACCTGCACGATTTTAAAAGGTCTCTCAAGGGAAAGGTATCAACACCCTCTTATAAGGCATGTTTCGTTCCCATTTCCAACCGATGTGTAATCTCACAATCCACCCCCCTTGAGACCCAGCGTTCTCGCTGGCACACCGATCCGGGTCCGGCTCTGATATCATCTGTAATAGCCCAGTCCACGCGCATGAGATATTGTCTTCTTTGGGCCCAGCCCGCACGGTTTTAGAAGGCCTCTCAAGGGAAAGATATCCACACCCTCTTATAAGGCATGCTTCGTTTTCTTTTCCAACCGATGTGGGATCTCACATAAAAGGGTGTGGATACCTTTCCCTTGAGATGCGTTTTGATAAAACCGTGCGGACTGGACCCAAAGCGGACTATATCTCATGCGGGGATTGTGAAATACCACATCGGTTGTGAAGGAGAATGAAGCATGCCTTATAAGAGGGTGTGAATACATTTCTCTTGAGACGCGTTCCCGTGAGGAAAGTAAAACCATGAGAGGTAGGATTTGACTCACCACCTAGCTTCCAAAGCGGACAATATCTCGGTTGGGCCTGAGAAACCTGTGCCAGTAGGATTGGCAGGTTAAAGGGTGGGATCCCTAACCACTAAGACGCGTTTTGACAAAACTATGCGGCCTGGACCCAAAGCGGACAATATCTCATGCAGTTGGACTGGGCTGTTACAGTTGGTATCAGAGCCAGTACCCGGATCGATGTGCCAGCGAGGACGCTGGGCTCCAAGGGGGGTGGATTGTGAAATCCCATATCAGTTAGAAAGGGGAACGAAGCATGCCTTATAAGAGGATGTGGATACCTTTCCCTTGAGACGCGTTTTGATAAAACCGTATGAGTTGGGCCCAAAGCAGACAATATCTCATGTGGATGGACTGGACTGTTACATTACCTATACATTTTATTATATCTTATATTATATTTGTTGCAACTTATTTAAAGCTATGAAGCCTGACTTGAACTTTTCAGTATTGCATAAAATGCCATGGCTTCCACACTTAAGCCAACTCTCTTCTTCCTTATTTCCTTCTTCACCATTTGCCAGATTTCATGCACCCAAAATTACCACCCACTTGACCCTCTAACCCCATCAGAAATCCTTCTTGTCTGTACCATTGTTCGAAACTCATACCCATCCACTTCAACCCAAACCCTAACTGTCCAACATGTTGGTCTAGAAGAAGCAGACAAACAAACCATTCTTTCATGGCATTCAAAACCCACCAAAACCCCACCACCATGACACGGAGTCTCCATGGTCACCCGGTTCGAGAAACAAACACACGAGATCACTGTCGATTTATCGAATAGTTCCTTTACTCAAATGATACAGTGAAGGTGTTT
Source organism: Ziziphus jujuba (assembly GCF_031755915.1). Taxonomy (NCBI): domain Eukaryota; kingdom Viridiplantae; phylum Streptophyta; class Magnoliopsida; order Rosales; family Rhamnaceae; genus Ziziphus; species Ziziphus jujuba. The sequence goes on along the minus strand of NC_083381.1, from coordinate 26,748,101 downwards.
GTAGGGCCTCTTGAAGGGATAACAGTGGTGGTTGATCTTGATGAGATGAAAATTGTTGGATATAGTGATAGGTTTATCATTCCGATTCCGACAAGGGAGGGGACCAAGTACCCGTTATTGAACCAGAGATCACCTTTCGGACCAAAACTAAACAATGTGGCTGTATTCTGGCTGGATGGTCTAGGGTTCAGGCTCGATGGCCATACTATCAGGTCAGTACGATTTTTATGGACTGTGACTGCCTTTTTCTCTATGAAAACTACTTCTTTTTATTATTATTATTATTATCAGTTTTTTATTTGGGCCAAATTCATTAAATTCAAGAGAAATAAGCAAAGCCCGGAAAGTATCAAAAAGTTATCTAAGATCATTAACGAAAGTTGATTGTTACTTTGTTTCCTACGTTTTCCATTTTTTATTTTACCCAACCTAATTAGCTTTTTCTTACTGGGACATCCCCAACTTTAATTCATTGACTATATTCATGGAACGTATGAAGTTTGTAAAGTTTAAGCGTGACTCACAAAAGCTTATTTAAAAATATTAATTTGGATCTTTTATCCCATTTTTTAAGTCTTGAAACCCATTATTAATATAATAGCAGCTTATTTAAAAATATTAACAAAGAAAAAATAAGTGAAATAAAATTAAAGTTTTTTTTTTTATTAAAGTGGATTTTATTACTGATTGGACAAGAATATGGAAAAAAAAAAAAAATAGAGATAAAGAATCGGGGATCTGGTCTTTTATCTGTAATTTGCTATCCCAAACTCTACCCCACCAATAACTTATTGCCAAATTTACAATCCAAAACCCTGTCCCATCAATACATTATTGTCAAATTTGCTATCCCAAATCTTGTCCCACCATTAAATTATTGCCACCTCGTTTAAAATGTTTGCCTCTCTTTTTCATTAATTTCTTCCTTGTTCTCATTTTTTGATTCCCATTTATTACTACCGTGGATGTGAATGAATTGAAGCCAAAAGCATTGGATTGGAGGCTTTTAATAAATACATATATATATATATATATATCGAATTAAGATAGGAAGCTGCAGTGGTCGACCCAGAAAATTTTTTCAGGGGCACCATTACATAGTCAACCATTGATTATTTTATAATATGTGGTTTGAAGAAATAATAACATAGAAAAGAAAATAACAAATGTAGCTATTTTAAAGTCCAACTAATTAGAATATTTACTAAAATATTTTTTTTAAAAAAAGAAAATATAATTTAGAGGCTAACAGAACCCTTTTACAAATGTTTGTTGGAACATTTGAGCACTGGATTGCTCTCATTATTTGGTTAATAACTTTGATAAAGGTAAAGTTGCTGTTTTTAGTCAACCAATATATATATATATATATATATATATAACTTCTAAAAGGGACAAACCTTTCTATAAATTCTTTTTGGTTATACATGAATTTTACAGGTTTCGCTATCAGGAGTATTAGCCACAAAGGGAGCTGTATACACTCACAGTGATCAAATAAAGGAAGATGTTTTTGGTACACTGCAACACTGTTGGTGTCCACCATTATCATTTCTTGAATTACCATCTTGACCTCGACGTGGATGGCGAAGCCAATTCCTTTGTCAAGAAGAATTTGGTAACCAAACGAAACCCAAAGCATATCTCACCGAGAAAGAGTTACTGGACTGTTTCAATCCAGACAGCTAAAACCGAATCCGATGCAAAAATCAAACTGGGTTTGGAACCATCTGAACTGGTTGTCATCAATCCCAATAAGAAAACAAAAGTAGGAAATCATGTTGGTTATCGTCTAATTCCCGGGATTGTTTCGAATCCTCCTTTGTTGAAGATGATTTTCCGCAACTTCGAGGTGAGTTTACAAATTATAATTTGTGGGTTACACCTTATAATAATCTGAGAAATGGGCAGGAGGGAAATTTGTTGATCAGAGCAGAGGAGAGGATAACATAGCAGTTTGGACACTCAGGTACATAAATATTTATATATACATATATGTTTATTAAAATTAAATATTTTGTAAAAGTAATTTAATATAAACATAGCTAATTAAACACAAATATTAATTATATTGGAATTCTATGCCCTTGGTGATGTGCAGGAATAGGAGAATTGAAAACAAAGACATAGTTTTGTGGTATACCCTGGGTTTTCACCATGTTCCTTGCCAAGAAGATTTTCCAATCATGCCATCTCTGTCCAGTGGATTTGAACTCCGGCCGACCAACTTCTTCGAAAAGAATCCAGTGCTTAAAACAAAACCTCTAAAGCATGTGGCCTGGCCTAATTGCACCATTACGCACTAGCTTTATTATTCTACTAATATTTGTCCTCCTCCATAGTTAAGAATAAAAGCTAAAATAAGAGAGGGGTATTTTTACTTTCTAGTACTTAATTTCTAAAAGAATGATGAATCAACATAGTAATAATCCTCACGGCTTTCAATTTGTTTAATATCCTTTAATAAAATAAATAAATAAATAAGGTCCACTCTCTCCCAAAATTGGTTGTTTTTCACATTTTTTGGTAGATCCCAATTGGCAAATTGATTCAACTCATATATTTTAATTTACTAATATTTTTTAGAGGCATTGGTCCTTCCATGTATCCTTATGGATGGCAAGTGGCATGTATGATGTTGAATATACATGCGATAATTATATGCAATAATTATGGTACACTCACGTGGACTTTTGTTTCTTGCTCTCATATTTACATGCGCCCCAGCCTGACGGCTCCTTCCGACCCATCCGTGCTGAGACAGACGAGCAAGTGGCAACTGATATTGGGATTGTGGTCCGGAGCATATATACTTTTTTCTCACTTATAACAAAGGTTTATCTAATTTATAAATTGAATACTTAGGTTTATAATTTAATTGATTGTTGGCATTATAATTATTATTTTTCACGATAATAATGCAAGTTGGAATTTTTTCATTTTAATATAATATATAAGTATATAAAATTATTATTTTATCATTATGATCTTTTATCAACCATTAAGTTATTTCAAAAATTAAAAAATTTATTTACAATTATTTAGGTCCTCATAAATTTTACTTTTTCAATATATTACTAAATTTATAGTTGATTAATAATTAAATTTTAAATTTTAGTCTTTAAAATGATTGAATGATTAATAATAAAGATTTGATATTAAAACCCATTTGATCGAGCTTATATATATATATATATATATATATTATAATTTTCTATACATAAAGATTAAAAATCGAGGAGTAACAAAAGATAAAAAAAATTGTTAGCAAATAAATTTATTTTTTATAATTAATTTGATAATTAATAGATAGAAATTTATATATATATATATATATATGGAAATAGACAGAAGATTAAGAAGGTGATATCAATCGTATAATATATATATATATATATATAAGGGAAGGTTTCCACACGAAACTTTTTGACAAAGTTTTCTTACAAATAATCCAAACCTTTAATTAATATAATCTAAGGTATACATTTGTCTTTTTCAAAACTCTTAAATTTCCTTTATATATATATATATATATATATATCCAAACAGCCTTTTATCCTTTATTTAAATAATTTTATGCTTTAAAACAATATTTTTTCTATCTTAATTAAATTTTTATCTCTCATAATTAAACTCCAACTATGTTTCTTTCCTCTCAAAATCCATCGATAAGATTTCTAAATTCTATACTTCTAACAGGTAAAATGGTTAAAAAAAAAAAAAAAGGATAGAATCCATTTGACAAAAATCGTGAAAGAGAAAGAAAAACACAATCCCTAAATCTCTCTCACTCTCTTTTCCTTAATTTTTACCATTATTTAAAATACTATTGATTCATAAACGCATAATTTGAATATATATATATATATATATATGGAAAAAGTTAAAATATCTACTTGTCCTTCAATGTCATTTCTGCAAAACAACTGAAGGAAAAGAAAAATCTATCTCGCTTTCATGTAAATGCAATTTAGTAAATGGTTAGCTGCAAACTTAAACTTTCAGCAGCAAAACCTAGTTTCATAAACCCAGAGCATTTTTTTTTTTTTCCGTTGTTGCATTGATAGATTTCTATCTCTTTGAATTAGAAATCATAGTTAGGCTTTTAGGAGATAAAAATGTGGTTAGGGCTTAAATAGAAAAGAGGAATATTTAATTAAGTTAGAGAAATATCATTTTAAAATAATAAATTATTTTTGGAAAGGATAAAACTTAAGAAGTTTGGATGTGGATATAAAGAATTTAAGAGTTTTTTTAAAAAGGCATATATATACCATTAGATCATATTAATTAAAGGCCTAAATTATGTGTTAAAAGCTTTGCCAAAAAGCTTTGTACGAGGAATATACCTTTTTATATATACATATATGTGTGTATGTATATATTAACTTTATCACCAACTAACGCATAGTTAATTTAATAAAATTATTGCTAAAAAACATAAATGTCCAAAACAAAAGTTTCTAATTAGTTTACAAGATAATTCTGGGATGGAGCAAAAATTTCTTGGCCCTGCATAAAACAAGAATGTTATATGGTCCTATGTTCTACATATGTTTACCTTTCTTGGCTCACAGCTTTTGGCTTAAGATATTATTGGGTATCTTAAATTCATATAAAAAAACCTGTTAATTTCAATCATAATCTGCAGATGGACAAACTGGATCTGGAGTGAAAATCAAACTACGCTTAAAACCGTCCAACTCGTAGTGATCAATCCCAATAAGAAAACAAAAGTGGAAAATGATAGTGGTTATCGTCTAATTCCCTGGATTGTTTCAAATCCTCTTTTGTTGGATTATCGAAATTAAATATTTAGTAAAATTAAGCAAATCAAGCTAACACAATTAATTATATTGGAATTTTATGCCCTTGTGATGTGCAGGAATAGGGGCATTGAAAACAAAGATATAGTATTGTGGTGTACTCTGGGTTTTTCACACATCCCTTGCCAGGAAGATTTTTCGATCATGCCGGCCGACTCTGTCCCGTGGATTTGAACTCCGACCGACCAACTTCCTTGAGAAGAATCCAGTGCTCAAAACAAAACCTCTAGATCCTGTGCCCTTGCCTAATTGCACCATCAAACTCTAGTTTTATTATTCTACTATTTGTCCTCCTCTATAGTTAAGAAAAACAGCTAAATAAAGAGGGGGGGCTACAAATTAAAAAAGTGGGAAATTTTGTATGTAGATTATTAAATTAGAATAAAATAATATATTCCCCAAATTTTTTCTGGTATCAAGTTTTGTTATAGATAAAAATGTTAAATTTCTTGAAAACTGTTCAGTAAACAAACTGGTGTGATAATAAAAAAGTAGTATCTATATGATCTTATGAAAATTTAAATATTTACATTTAATAGTTTACTTTTGTGAAGATTAATTTTCAATATGAAAAAATTTAAAACAAAATTAAAGGATCAAAGTCTAAAAGTGTAAATGGATTAGTTAATATGGTTGATAAAATGGAATATAGTATGCTGAAAAAAGAAAAGAAAAGGGTATAGGGTTCCTAGTGGATGCTGCATACTTAGACAAAAACCTTTTTTATGACTGAACCAATTTAAAATTTTATTCTCTAATTAATCATATATGACTTAAAATAATACGAAAAAAAGAAAAATATAGTATTAAAATTGGAAAAAAAAAGAGTAAAAATGAAATTTGTGAACTTTCTATTTGATGGAATATTTACACTAGTCATGACCAAAATATACACCCTAGCGTCAAGGGTAAAAAGGGAAAAAAAAGAATGGGCTAATAAGACAATCATTGCGATGCATCACCCAGAGAGCTGCTGAATTAACTGGAAATTGTTGTAGAACTCTGACGCTCAAATAGTGTGATAGCTTGTTAGTCAAGAAAGCTCTCTACGCAAATTTGATGTTTGATTTAAATAATTGTACTTCAAATCCCTTGCAGGAGATATTTTAACTTTAACAATTGTTGATAGTTTGAAAGTGGATTCTCTATCCTCCTTTTTAGGAGGCTTTTTGTGCCTTTTAACAATAAATTATTCAAAAAAAAGGGAGAGGCTGAACTTAAAAGAGAATACAAGGAAAAGGTGCAGACATATTACCGATCAGATGGTTCTTTGTGATTAATTAGATGGTTCTCTGCACGGTGAGCCTGGTTCGTTGCCCTAAAATAGAGCAATGAGAGAATGCTATGTTCCACAAGCGTTTTCGACATGTACTTGTGGATGTTAGTTTACGTTATCGACGGAGATTAAATTGGATTAGATTATTTTAAATCCGATACAATTAAATGAAATTTAATTAGATTTAAAGCAGCTGAATTTTTTTTTTCTTTTTTTTTTCCCCTAAAATAAAGCAGTTTCGATTGGACCTAATGATTAAGCACGCTTCTTTTAACAAGAAAAAATACTCATTTTACACTCTCCATTATCGACAAGATGGGGCCAAGTTTCGCTTTATCAGGAAAGAAAGATCATCGGTGATAATCCAGGAGTGAGTGGTGCAAAAATGAAATAACCTGAGGTAGACAAGTGGCCACGTAAAAAAGGAAGGAAACGTGGAGAGAAATTGGCCGAGCAAAGCAAACCGGTTAAGGTGAAAAACAAGGATAATAAAGTAGGAAGAGACGGGCAAAGACCCCTCCACACACACCCCCACCTTTTTTCTTTTTCTTTTTTTTCCCTGGTGCTAACACAATCCACGAATCCTATGAATTTCGGATACGATTGAAGATTGAAAATAAAAGGAAAAAAATAATAATAAAAATGATTTACACGTTTTTAAACTATTAAAGCTGATCAGTGGCTCTCTTGGTGACGCATGGTTGTCAGTTGTCTTATTACCCCTGCTTTTTGCCCTTTTTACCCTGTGATGCTCTACGGTTGATGCATGTTTGGCCTTTTGTAATATTCCATAAGAAGGTATTTCTCAAATTCCTCCTAAAATACTTCTATAGGATGAGCACATGATCTCAATAAAAAAAGAAAAAAAAAAGAAAAAGAAAATATATATATAGTCTGCCAGATTCACATGGATAAATGAAGTGGAAAGAGGAAAGAGGAAAGGATTGTACTCTTTTTTTTTATAATAAAGGAGTTGTACTTGCAACTACAAAATAAAAGATTAATAGAATATTGAATAAAATATACAAGAACGGATCCAAATGAAAAGGCAAAATAAATTAGGTTGATAAATAATACTACTTTTATACTTTCTAATATAAGACGTGATCCTAAAATGATTTAAAAATAAAAAAAAATCATATATTGGTCCGGGCAAATCCTTTATATGCAAAAAAAGAAATAAGAAATCAAAATTTTATCCATGACCTTATTGAGATCTCAACCAGAAGAAAAATTTTATGATTTATAATCAATTCCTAATTGAATATAACTCCTCCTAGATGTGAATTAATATGTTGACTGAATGAAACTAGTACTAGCATAAATGACCTTTTCGAAAGTCGTCGTGCTGCACTTTTTTTCTAAGTTTGAGCAAATCTCATGTTAAAAAAGAAAAAATGATGGTTTTTTTACTATGCATTTCAAAAATAAGTTCATGATATATTTATTTTTTGAACCTAAGTTGAAAAGCTAATCAAACAACATCTTATTTATTTTTAAAGTAAGTTTACACACACACACACACACACACACATATATATATATATATATATATATATAGAGATTTGCTGCTGAGTGAGAAAGTCCGCACCTTATGGAGTGCGAATCATGAGAATATAACGTTTGTCTTAAATTTTACCTTAAGTACCTACAAAGACTTTCTTTATGAGATTAATGAAATGGTACGCATCCATTTACACAAAAAAGGAAAGAAAAAAAAACTGTAGAGACTTTTTTTCTTGGTTTAATGAAACGGTGCGTGGCACACATGAAATTAATCACATTAGTCAAATTCTACAAAATTAATCCTTTCTCCATTCATATCTAAGCATTATTTTCCTTTTTGCGTTCATTACTAAGCATTCAGCATGAAACAAAAAAAAAAAAAAAAAAAATCTAAACATTCAGATCGAAAATTGCAGAGTGAGAGAGGAAGAGAATGAACTTGAAAGTGGCTGTGTTGCTGGAGGTACTGGGTGGCAGAGAGGAACACACTGGCAGCAGATAAGAACGAGGGTGAGCTTGAGCTATTGGAGCTGCAGTTGGTTTAGGGATTTAGGAAAGGTGATTCCGAAGCTGAAGGAGACTAGTTCTTCTCTGCTGTTTTTTCTTCTTTTTCTTTTTATGTTGAAAATGAGTATCACGCACCGTTTTATTAAACCAAGAAAAGAAGTCTCTATAGTTTTTTTTTTTTTTTTGTGTAAATGGGTGTGCACAGTTTCATTAATCTCACAAAGGAAGTCTCTGCGGGTACTTAAGGTAATGTTAAAGGCAAATGTCTCATTTTCATGATTCTCACTCCATAAAATGCGGACTTTCTCACTCTGTAGCAAATATATATATATATATAAATTTACTATGAAGGACCGATATACTTGCTATCAAAAGGGTACCAATTAATTACATATAATTTATTAATTATATTCTATAAATTACATATAATTGAATCATATGATTTATCATAACCTATGAATTATATGTGATTGACCATTCACACCTTTAATATCAAAGGCATGTTTGTGTTTTATGGTATAATTGTATATATATATATATATATTTCTTTAAAGTATTTGCAAAACATAATTAATTCTTTAACTTTCAAAAACTATTTTCAACTTCCACACCAAATCTTACAATTCTTCATTACTATAATATTAATTACTTTCAAAATCATTAAAACCAAATGTAATTGTTTTAAATTATCTACCACTACAATCCCACACATGCTAATTAAGCTGGAAGGCCTATTTAAAGCCTCTAAGCCTGCTAGGACTTTTCACAATTCATGTAAAAGCCATGGCAGCTTCCACACTCAAGCCAGTTCTCACCTTCCTTATCATCTCCTTCTTCACCATTTCCCAAATATCATGCGCCCAAAACCACCCACTTGATCCTTTAACCCCATCAGAATTCCTCCTCGTCCGTACCATTGTTCAAAACTCATACCCAACCACCTCAAACCAAACCCTAACTTTCCAATATGTTGGCCTAGACGAACCAGACAAGCAGACCATTCTCTCATGGCATTCAAAACCCAGCAAAACCCCGCCGCCACGCCGAGTCTCCGTGGTCACCCGGTTTGAAAAACACACACACGAGATCACCGTTGATTTATCGACCAGTTCCATAGTTTCCAAGAATGTTTACAAAGGAAATGGTTTCCCTTTGCTTACACTTGACGAACAAACAGCCGCAAACGAACTGCCATTCAAATATAAACCCTTTATCGAGTCGGTGAAGAAGAGAGGGCTTGAACTATCTCAAACCGTTTGTTCGGCTTATACGGTTGGGTGGTATGGAGAGGAAAAGAGTGGGAGAATCATAAAGCTGTCTTGCTTTTACTCAAATGATACAGTGAACGTGTTTGTACGGCCTCTGGAAGGGATAACAGTGGTGGTTGATCTTGATGAGATGAAGATTGTTGGATATAGTGACAGGTTTATCCTTCCGGTTCCGACAGGAGAGGGGACCGACTACCGGTTATCGAAGCAGAGACCGCCTTTCGGACCGAAACTAAACAATGTGGCTGTATTCTGGCCGGATGGTCCTGGGTTCACAGTCGACGGCCATGCTATCAGGTCAGTGACTGTTATGGACTGCGACTCTTTGTTTTTTTTAAATGAAAAATACTGTTTTATTATTTATTATTATCACCAAATCCATAAAATTCAAGCCAAGCTAGTATCATAAAATTGTAGTTGGGATTATTAAAGAAAGTTATTTGTTTGATTTGATTTTATTAACCCAACTTAATTAATTGTTTTCTTCAAGGAACCTGTGGAAGTTTGTGAAATTTCAAACATGCCCTAGGGGTTTGCTTGGACATGTAACTAGAAAAGAGTTTTGTGTTTTCAAAAATCAGAAAAATGTTGTGTGAAATTTTTGACCATAAATTTTCGAAAAGAAATTTTCAAAAACAAAGGGGATAAAAAAGGGAAAAAAAAAAAAAAAAGAAGGGAAAAGTCATATATGTTTTGAGTTGTTTTCAAAAATTCTAAAAAATATGAAAAATAAAATAATTAATTGTTATGAAGGCATATGCAATTTTCTCCTCTAATTTAATATATATATATATATATATATATATATGTCAAAACAAATACTTATTTTTGGTTTCTAATTTGTCTTGAAATGAAAAATTAATTGTAAGGGACCAAAAGATTCTTCTTCCCTACATAAAACAAGAATATGTTGCATCTTCTTATGTTTACCTTGTTGGCCCATATATTTTGAATTTTAAATTTTACCAAGATATTATTGAATATGTAGTAAATTAGATTAAAGATAATGTCCTACTAACCTTTTAATTCCCATCATAATGATAATCAGGTGGACAAATTGGGAATTCCATCTGGGATTCGATGTACGAGTCGGTGCAGTTATATCTCTAGCATCAATTTATGATCTTGAAAAGCAAAAGCACCGGCGAGTATTATACAGAGGCTACACATCTGAGTTGTTCGTGCCGTACATGAACCCAACGAAGGAATGGTACTTCAAAACATTTTTCGACTGTGGCGAGTTCGGTTTCGGACAATCTACGGTGTCTCTGGAGCCCTTGGCCGATTGTCCTTCTAATGCAGTGTTCTTTGATGGCTATTACGCTGGACAAGATGGCAAGCCAGTGAAAATATCCAATGCTTTATGTGTATTTGAGCAATATGCTGGCAACATCTTGTGGCGCCACACAGAGCTAACTATCCCAGGGGAAGAGGTATATATATAGAATTATTTGTTTAAGGAAACAGTGTTTTTTTTTTTTTTTTTAATTAGACTGTATCCAGAAAAACATGTTTTATTTAATTTTTTCAATTTTTTTTATTGTTGGCTTATGCGGCGGTATTAATTAATTTCAGATAAGGGAGGTTAGGCAAGAGGTGATCCTTGTGGTGAGAATGGTTGCCACTGTGGGCAATTATGATTATATTCTTGATTGGGAATTCAAGCCTACTGGGACCATCAATGTTAAGGTATGATATGATATTATTGTCAATAATAAATTCGGATTTTCTTTGTCTATATATATAGTCTCTATTCCATTAAGTAAAAAGAAAGAGTGTTTTCTAAAACAAAGTATAATTCCATCACTAATCCAATAGAAACAGAGACGCAAAATTAGAAACAAAATTTTTTTATAGATATTAAAATTATCCGGGATACCAATTGATATTATTGCGAAAATTTTAGAAAGAAACAAATGCCAAAGCGTTTACATACATACGTATATTTTATGAACTTGTCAAGCTGTTGATATAGGATCACATCAATTGGCATTACTTACACTAAAAAAGCTTATAATAACTTCAGTACCGTGTCCTTGCATATTCTCTAGGATAGTGACCTATCCAATCGGTCAACAAATATATATATATATATATATATAATGTCTACAAAAGGACAAAGTATGTCTGTCCGATTTATGAATCAAACAAAGCATTAATCACATTCTTAAAAAGACTTACAACTATTATACAATTCAGCTTTGTTACGCATAAATTTTTTACAGGTTTCGCTAACAGGAGTATTAGCTACAAAGGGAGTTGTATACACTCACAACGATCAAATAAAGGAAGATGTTTTTGGTACGTTGGTTTCAGACAACACCGTGGCTGTCCACCATGATCATTTCTTGAATTACCACCTTGACCTCGACATTGATGGGGAAGTCAATTCCTTTGTCAAGAAGAATTTGGTAACCAAGCAAAACCCAAAGAATATCTCACCGAGAAAGAGTTATTGGACTGTTTCAAGCCAGACGGCCAAAACTGAATCCGAAGCGAAAATCAAACTAGGCTTAAAACCATCGGAATTGGTTGTGATCAATCCCAATAAGAAAACAAAATTGGGAAATGATATTGGTTATCGCCTAATTCCGGGGATTATTTCCAATCCCCTTTTATTGGAAGATGATTATCCGCAAATTCGAGGTGCGTTTACCGAGTATAATCTGTGGGTTACTCCTTATAACAAGTCTGAGAGATGGGCAGGAGGGAAAATTGTTGATCAAAGTCGAGGAGAGGACAACTTGGCAGTTTGGACCCTCAGGTATATTATTATATTGTAATGAAATTTATATCTTAATGTAAAATATTTAAACGTAGCTAATTAACACAAATATTTTGGAATTTAATGTCCTTGTGATGTGCAGGAATAGGAGCATTGAAAACAAGGATATAGTGTTGTGGTATACTCTCGGTTTTCACCATGTCCCTTGTCAGGAAGATTTTCCAGTCATGCCGTCTCTGTCCGGTGGATTTGAGCTCCGACCCACCAACTTCTTTGAAAAGAATCCAGTGCTCAAAACAAAACCTCTAGAGCACGTGACCTTGCCTAATTGCACCACCAAGCACTAGTTCTATTGTTCTACCATTTATCATCCTCTATTTATGAAAAGCAGCTAAATAAAGAGGAGTATTTTGATTTCTACTACTTAATTTCTATGGCTTGACCAAAAAAAAAAAAAAAGAGGAAAATTTGAACATAAAATCTTATTAATTTTTAATTTTTTTATTCTAAAATCTTAAAATAGTGACTATTTAAATTATTATTTTTAATATATAGATTTCATTGATAATTATTCACCATTGATAAATAATTTTTTTCTTTATTAACTAGCTAATTATATAATTGTGGGAAATATTGTATGAAATAAAATTTCAGTATACACAAAATGATAAATATATATATATATATATCGAAATCAAAAATCAAGAATACGTCTAAAAGTTTTAATTATTTATTTTAAGAATTAGATAATGGAAAAACTACATCACTAATAGAACTAGTTAATATTTGAATATAAAATTATATTAAAAGGAATTGGTAAACCTTCTGATTTTTACCGTAGAACCCAAAAGTAGAAGCTTGAAGAAGTTTAGAGCATTTCTACAGTTATGAAGTTTGGGATTTATGTAGAACTTAAAGTGAAAGGTTTGTTGATTTATATAGCGTAGGTGTCTACTTGAAGAATAGCCGTTGTCAAAAAATTTAAATCAAAAATCAAAAATTAGTCTCCAATGATTTTGGTTTGTATTGATACGTGTATCTATTTTTTTTTTCTTTAAAAAAAAATGTATATTTTTAATAAGGATTGTTTTAAGTTTTATTGTCGAGTCATTTTCATGATTTTTTTTCTTTTTTATCATATCAGTGTAAAAAATATATTAAATAAATATACTGAAGAGTATATTTTTAATCATGGTCTATTTTTTTAATGTGGTAAAAAAATTTTAACAATTCACATATATAATTATTAGAGATTTTCTTATGTTCATGTAAAAAATGATGAATCAACATACATATAGCAATTATTCCCATGGCTTCAATTTGATTAATCCTTAATAAATAAGGCTAAAAAAGTACTGTTCACTTTCCCTCCCATGTCTCTGTGCATGCATAGAAGGACAAGTGGTAAATGCGATCATGAATATACATGTGATACACTTCTCACATGGTCCCATATTTACTTACACCGTGACGTGAGGGCTTTCAGATCCAAACCCACTATGACAGATTGGCAATTGATCATGCGGTCCCTTATTAAAGCAACAGGTTGATTTAACACTGAAGACCGAAAGCACCAAAAGGATAAGACTTTCCTTTTTAGCAAATAAATTTGTACATTTATTTTTTATCAATTTGATAATTAATAGACATATAAGAGGTTATTTTTTTCTTTTTGATAAACAATAGACACATGGTTAAGAGAAGGTCAAACCAGTACGAAAGTAACCATACATGGATAACAATTATTGCATATAGCATACTGCTTTTGGAGTATATATAATAATGAAAAATATTGATGGCGTTAGATGCTAAAAGATGGCTTCCAACCAGGTCAGTCGATTTCTTTTTTTAATGGCTTCCAATCAGATCAGTCGACTTCTTTTTCTCAAATCAAAATGACAAGTGAAAGTGACATGTGAGATTTGAGATGAAATTTCAGGCTTTGTTTTTATATCGAACGCATGCGTGAAAAATTGTTGTCCAAAGACAAACGTAGTCGTAGATCTTGGCCTGCGAATTTATTCAACTTGATGATCCGTCAACATTCATTTTAATTGTTAAACGCCCACTTCATTTTGGACGTTGCAATAAGTCATAAGTGGAAGGCAAATTGTGGTCCGGGCGATGGGATTTTTTTGATCCGATATTGTGGTGATTTTCATCTGAACCACATAAAATTAGTCCATATATATTTAATTTTTATTTGGATTATTACAATATCTATATTTATGTGTGTATATATATATATATATATATCCACAGCTATATATATATATATATATATGTATATTTTTGGGCAGTAATTTTACAATTTGTTATTGATGATGAATCATACTTGCACAAAATTGACATGTCATCCATGGTAATTAAAAAGAATAGCACTAGCATATGAAACAATAACTAATTGATTATCCTAATTTATTTCTATTTATGCTTTCATGATCAATATGAACTTAAAGTCTTCATGCTGGTTGTGAATAACTTTATTATTAATACCTTGAATAAAGGAGCAATTCTGAAAGAAAGCTCACTAAAGAATAGATGAGATTGAATCTAAAAGAAGAGGTTTGGAACTGACCATGCATCCGTCTCTGTCAAGCCATTTTCCATGTCAGCTGGATCATCAGTTTTCTGTCAATTAACTTAGTCACTCGGAATCCATTGGCCAATTAACGTTGCCGCAACAAAATCGGAACAACACATGCTTTTATGTTACGACGGTAGGGACGATTGCTTCCATTACTAACCAGAAACACACCAGATTCTCCTTTGGTGCAGACATGGTATTACATATGTAAAGCAAAGTGGGTATTGAAAACAATAATGCAGTGATCACGTACGTAGAGCAAAGAATTTTAATTGGTTGAAAGATAGACTAGAGATGGAAAGCATTTAATTTGCATTAAATAATAACTTTTCTCCAGAAAAGATTAATGGATACGTTGGATTTGACGTGCCTGAATTTTGAATAGATTTTATGTGTCTAAACTTAGTTATAAAATCAATCAACAAAATAGGAACATATAATTTATTCTCTGCCGTAGATTGATTTTCATAACTGTCAACCGAAAACGATGTAAATAGCATGCCTGTAGGATTTTTCTATTAAATTTAAATTCCACTGGGAGACAAAAACATTGCCTCCTTAAATTAATATATAGCCATGGATTGAAACTTTAATTCTGTTCTATACCCCAATAAATGTTTTTTTTTTTTTTAATCATTTACAGTAATACTTCTTTATAGTTATAATAATTCTTCTTTACACCTCAACATCTTAACACATGACTTCCTAAATATAATTATAAGTAGTTTCGCAACTAAATCCATCTCATTTAAGATGTCCAAATAAATGTTCACAAGATTTAAATGATATATGTATATAATTGTCACAAGCAAACACCATCGCATTAATAAATTAACTAAGTTTATTACAAGTTTACAATAACCCATCCTTCATATAAAATTCCATTATTTTGGGCAAAGGAATTAATTACAGAATATCCCTTGAATAAATGAATATATATTAAACAAGAAGATTAAATACATAAAATATATATATAAATATATATATATATAATACTGAAATATATATGATTTTTCTTGATTCACTAGTTAGGAAGTGTATTGGGTCATATAAATATTGGTTATATTAATAATTTAGCAAGGGGCTGTTGTCAAAAAAATTGGCAGGCCGGAGCTCAAAACCTGCATGAAGTGTGGGCATTGCTGGGAAATCTTCTTGGTAAGGAATGTGATGTAACCCAACCGTGTACCATAAAACTATATCTTTCTTCTCGATTTCTCTATTTCTGTTCCAATCAAATCAATTATCGTATATATAATATGAAAACACAAATTCTAATTGAATTTAAAAACTGAATTCTTTAAAATGCAGTCGTTGAAATGTCCAGAAAAAGTAAAATAAAATAAAATTTCCCTTCATGTGTGTCCAACAACAATTGGTTTACATATACTGTTATCTAAAGTCAACGCAGAAATCAGAACATATAAAATCATACTGAGAACTTATAATGGTTAATTAGTTCCAAACTATGATTCCTTTATAATATACTTACGAATTCAATACAGTTTACACGAATATCGAGATGAACATCAAAATAATAAATTCATTTATTGTTGGTTATATAGTTCATGCTTTACATGCTAATTATTATTTGGAGGGTGGCGCGGGGGGTGTCAAGTGCTTATTAATATTATAGATGTCAAATATACCGATTTTATGATGAGTGATATTATTATTTGAGATACATAATGTATATATAAATTACTTTCTTTATGCATTAAAATATATTTACAAAAAAATTGTATGATTTTGTTAAGTGGTCACGAAACGTTTTTCAAGTAGATAGCAAATGATCATATCTTCTTCTTCTACTTCATTTTTTCCTTTCTTTTTTTTTTTCTTTTTTTTTGGGGCTCAAAGCGCAAATAATCATATCTTGAATGTAAGATCTTAGTTCGGACAAAGTTTAGTTTAAAACAAAATTTAACAAATGTCGAAAAATAAAGCAAAAAGTAAATAAAAATAATAATAATAAAAGAAAACCAATAAAAATAATCATTTACCTTTGGCTCCAAACAGCTAAGCCATCGTCTCCTCGGCTCCTATCACTGTAAAATCCAGCAGCCCACCTCTCCGACTTGTTATAGGCGGTCACCCAAACTTGATACTTGGTATAAGAAGCCCTGATCTGCGGGTAATCATCTTCCGCCAAAAGAGAAGTAACCGGCTGTCCTGTAACCAGCCGGTAACCTACGTGATTCCGAACCCTCGTCTTCTTATTTGGATTCACAATCAACAGCTCGACTGGCTCCATGCCGAGCCGAATCCTGGCGTCGGCTTCCGTCTTGGCTGTATCCCTAACGACCGTCCAGTAACTCTTTCTAGGAGATGTGGGATTATTGGCGGAGACTCCCGCAGTTACTATTTTGCCCTTGACGAAGGAATTGCTGTTACCGTCAACGTCAAGGTCTAGATAGTATGTTAGGAAATGATCGTGGTTAACGGCGACGGTGTTTTCGGATACCAAGGTTCCGTACACATTTTGTGTTATCTGGTCGTAATTTGTGTATGACGTGGCCTTCACCTCCAGGAGACCTGTCAAACCCACCTGCCAAAAAGGTGCTGTTTCATACTTGTTTTATAAATTCAACGGCTGAGAAGCTCTTTTATAAGTTGTTTAAATTTAGAAACTCTAAATTCAATGGTTGGTGAACAAGCTAGCTATAGTTTCCATCGGACCTTGCTAATAGTATAGCTATAGTTCCAACTTCCAATTGGACCTTGAGTTTGACCTTAAGACCCACTTTTTTTGAATAGTCGAAGAAAAATCAGAAGCAGAAAATTATTATTATTATTATTATTTATGTATTTTAGCGTTGGCAATCAAGTTCCAAATTAATCTCATGAGGGTCGTGAACCATTAAAACTGTATTCCAAGACTATGTTTTAATGTTTGGGTATAATCTATTAAATACATAAAAAGAAAAGAAAAAGAGTATAATCGAAGGCTATATTTACCTAAAAGGAAAGTAGATATAATAAGAACGTGTTAAAAAAGCACGTAAATGTACTAAGATAAATGGTTGCGCGATCGTGCACTTTAGAAAACAAAGTCAAGAGCGGCAGGGAAAAAAAGAGGCAGCAAAGCAATATTAGAATTATAGCAGCCTCTCATAATAATAGTAAAATAAAAACTATATAGTAAGATTGCTAAATTAGTTTCCATTTTTTTGTTTTATTTGATTAAAGTATTGCCAACCAGTTTTGAACAAACACCGGATTTTTTAACCCATGAGGAAAAAGAGAATTGAAGATGAAAAGAGAGAATAATTTACCCCAACTTTGATGGTGCCACTTTGCTTGAATTCCCAATCAAGAACATAATCATAGTTCCCCACGGTAGCCACCATTCTCACCACCAAACTCACTTCGGGTTCACCACTTCTTATCTAAAAATTTAATCCACACATTATTAACATCGCTAAAAGCAAATTCCAATCTCAAATCCATAAAAAATAAATAAATAAATAAAAATAATTGAAATCCACCAAATTGTAAATACTTATAAATCTATTTTACCACTTTCCCAGGAACATTAATTTCAGTATGTCTGGCTGCAACATCACCCGAATAGCGTTCAAATATGCAAATTGCCCTTTCCACTTTCTGTGCCTGCCCATCTGCCCCATTCATATACCCATCAATATACTCTGCATTTTCTGGGCAATCAATCAGTCTTTGCAAAGAATCAGCCGCTCTTCCAAACCCAAATTCTCCAATATCCATAAACGTCTTGAAATACCATTCATTTGTCGGATCCATATAAGGCACAAAAGTCTCTGACACATGGCCTTTATAAAGCACACTCCGGTACTTCTTTTTTCTACCATCAAATACAGAAGCTGTCGATATAATCACACCAGCTCGAGCACTGAATCCCACATGGAAAACCCAATTAGCCCATTTCACCTTATTGCCATCCAGGGTGAACCCAGATTTTTTTTCCATGCAAGATTCAGATTTCGAATCCGATTTCATTGTACGGAAATCTGTACCTTCAGCTTTTGGTAATGGGACTCTGTACCTATCAATGTACATTACGATCTTCATCATATCAACGTCGACTAATAAAGTTATTCCTTCGATCGGTCTCATAAAGACATTGACTGTACCTCCTCTATAGAAGCATGAAACTTTTAGAGCTCGTTTGGTGATTTTTTCACCATACCAACCCACAGTGAACGGTACACAGGAAACTTGGGACAAATTCAAACCCCTGCTCGTAACAGAGTCCTTGAATTTCGTATAATTCAGAGGAAGTTTGCTTGCTCGGAAAAGCTCGTTGAATGTGAATGGAGGGAAACCATGACCGGCGTAAACTTGATCCGATTTGATTGAGTTTGTGGTTAGGTCAACGATGAGCTCGTGGGTTTGACCAATTGCTCGAACAACCACCTTGGCTTTGCGAGCTGGGATGGATTTGTTTTTCTCATTGTGTCCGATTGCTAGAAAGTTGAGGACGTCTTGTTTGTCGGGTTCATCGAGGTCAACGAAATGGAAGGTCAGGTTAGGAAGAGATCCGAGGTGGGATTTTTGGACTATGACCTTTATTTGGTTGAATTCAGAAGGGCTAAGAGGGTCTAGAGGATGGTATATACCAGAAGCTAAGCAGCATGGGATGAGGGACAAAACTAGAAATGGTACAAAAAATAATGGAAATAAATTAGTGCTCATTTTGGTTATGTTTTATCTGCTTCAAAGAATTTGGACCGAGATTTTTTTTTTTTTTTTTTTTTTTTTTTTTTGATCTGGGATACTGATTACATGATTCCAAAAACTACTTAAATAAGCGAAGAATCTCTCGCTGCTTTCCCCTTTTTCTAACAAAGAGCTTTAATTTGACGGCTTTAATGGACCCCATAATGATGAATAGTTTCAGAAGCTTCCTTTGCTAGGACATTTGCACTCTTATTTTTATGTTTCTGTACTTTTCATGCGTTGAGAGCAAGATTAATGTGATTTTACTTTGCTTTACTTTGAAACGGAAGTGAAGGGTATGATTTAATTTCAATGTCACATTTCTCTTCACAGACTTCTTATTTTCTTTGTAGATTTGATTAATCCACATGTAGAAGATAATTAATTAATTAATGTTCGCTTGGCGTGTGAACAGTGGCCAAAAAGAATGGAAAGCAATCGAATGTCTAGAGAACCCATGTGCTTGAACAAGGTGGTTTTTTTTTTTTACTATTATTTTATTTTCTAATTAAATCTGGTTGACTGACATTCAAACATGTCGGCTAAACTCATATGTTCCTTGAATATATGTACGCATTAGTTGGCCTACTTGAAATGGAAAGATTGAAAATTAAGAATACTGATATTTTGTGAAGTTAAGAACTTAGAAGTTTTACATATGAATCCAAAGAAGCAATTAAGGTGGGAAACTCGGCTTGGAAAATCTTGCATAATAGTTAATAGTTTCCTTGATTTAGACTTCAAGGACAGATCACACATGCTTTAGGGTGTGTTTTGTGCAATTAAAGTGATTTTTTTTTTTATTTTTTAATCCAGTCGTGAAAGGGATATGCTTCTCCCTCTCCCATGTCTCGTGGAGACATCCTATCCCACTTTTATGTCAAAGAAAAGATAAAAATAAGATGCCGTAGAGGTGGAGATGTCAACATTGGTAATATTTTCTCTTTTATTATTATTTACTTAGTAACAATTAGTAAAATGGTAATTTATAAGCATATACTTCCCATGCAAATGAGTTATTTGATGGTTTACTGAAATTTGCCCGTTGTCATCAGCAGTACTATGTTGTAAGAATAGGACAGGAACTAATTTGAGAAAAACTTTCATAGTTGGTGGTTTAGAACTTGGCTGCTTTTGAACTAAGCTGACAGTTCAAGATCCAAAAATAACACCAAAAAAAGAACAAAACAATACGAAAAAGTGCAACAAAGAAATACTGAATGAAATGACATATTTACTGACTCATCACTTTAAAAGCGGAGCAATTGGGTCAATGTGACATATTGGGCCTTGGTGTGCCTGAACTTTGAGCACCAGATTGGGTCCAAAGAAACTTGCGGGCCAGAGCTCAAACAGGTGTCTGATGAAAACCCAATGTGCGCCATGCCACTAAATGGGTTCTATTTTCAATCTCCCTTTCCTGCATTAATTAATAATTTATTTACATTATCCCAAAATGTATGATGTGACGGTTATGCCACTTGACCAATCTTATTCATCGACATGGTTAGTTGCGATGGTATATGCTACATATGAATGCATCTATGTGGTGCATAGATACTTATTTCTAAACGCTTTGCACATTTCTTATAATTAATTTGTATTACATAAGAAATTATAACTTTTCAAATTTCAAAAACTTTTTCAAATTGTTTAATTAGTTTAATGAGCCTATTGAATGGAACAATACATCGACAATGAGCTTGTGGAACTCTCTGTCGCTGAGCCAAACAATGACGAAGGCTTGACGAGGAGAATAGGTTTGGTGTTTGTGTGATATTTTGTACCTAATTTTGTAAGTTGAACATATTTATATGATAGAAAAGGAATTGAATTTTAAGAAAATTATCAAATAGACTAGATTTCTTATTTCGTGAAGTTGATGGATAAACTTTTGATTGTGGGATAGATTTATGCTGCTGAATCTAGGATTTGTGGTCTCTAAATTGTAATATAGCAAGAAAGGATGTATACCCCGTACAAACATTGTCTAATCGAGGAATTGGGAAGCAACATACCTATCAACACAAGATTTTCCGCACTTATTGGAAATTCAGTATACTTTATAGATGATCATCATTTACTAGGCTACAACAAAAGAACAAGTTCATAGGTATAGGTGTGATTATAAGAAGACATTATTTATGGGAACTTAATTAATTTTGATGATTCCTAATTTTTTTTTTTTCATGTGGGATTTTTTTTTTTTCTGGGACGGTGGTAAATAATATTTGGTATTTATCTTTATTTATATGACTCAGTAAATAATATTTAGTGTTTATTTTTAATTGTTTGTCTTTTTTTACGTTATGTGGTATATCCATTATTAATTTGCCTTTTTGTACCTTTTTCTTTTTCTTTTAGTATATAAATTTGTTTTTTTTTTTTTTTTTAAAACCTTAGTAAAGAATGTTAAATATTCTGACCAATACAAAATATTGTATTGAACACTATGTGTGGAATCATTGGGCCAGATTTTATTGGTGTTGCAGACTTCTCAACAAGTTAATACTCAGGGAAAAAAAAAAAAAAAAATTATGCTGGACAATGGAATTTTATAGATTTTAGTTTGATGCAGTGGGTGAGTGCGAAGACTCCTGCTGGATATCCGTACAGCGTGAAGATTTATTTGCAACTTCCTAATCCATGTTGTTTTTGGTTTCTTCCTACTTTTATGATTTTTCCTAAATGAAAAATAATAAGTTTTTCAGACTGTACTACAAGAGATTGTAATTTGACAAATTGATATAATTTGTTTTCTCTCCCTTTGTCTCTCTCTTCTCATGCCTCTCTTTATATTATTTTATAATTTTAAGTATAATTTGCTAGCGTATTTAACAGTAAGATGGTCTCAGTCTCAGCCAAGAACAAAAAAAAAAAATTAATAATAATAATAATAATAAAGGAAAGTGAGATTGGGTTTCCAAACCCATAAAAATTCTTTAAATTAGAGAGAAGTTGCTTTGTCTTTGTGAGATACTTGGTTACTACTTTTTACTTGGGCAGCAAGATTAAGTAATTATAAGTTTAGAAAAGCACCCATTCACTCTGTTCACTCTTGTTTCTATTCATCATCACATGAGAAAGTTAAGTAGGTTTTACTATCTCAATTCCAAAAAGATGTCAATGGGCGATAGTAAAACGAAAAAGAAGAGCAAAGAATTGGTCGAAGATTCCGCTTGAAGTGTTAGAGTTGATCCTTGAAAAACTTGATTTTGCGGACATTGTGCGCTTCAAATCAGTCTGTTCTGCCTGGAACAGGGCTGCTTGGTCTTGTATATATTTTCCGTCATACAGACCTTCTTTACCATTGCTAGTGCTTCACAACTATAAACAACATCCGGAGGAGGAGGCCACCTATCGCAGTCAATTCTTGAGCTTGTTCAACGACCAACTGGGAGATTCTGGTGACAATGCTTGGTGTGTGGGATCCACACATGGTTGGTTGGTTATTTTGGACACAGATTTGATCTTACATCTCCTCAATCCGATTTCAAGAGCCGAATTCCAACTTCCAATGATCCCTCCATATCTTCACGAACCTAGTTCATTTCCCAAAGACTATATTGACAAAACCATTCTCTTGTCCAACCCTTCTGGCTGTTGCAAGGATAATTTTACAGTTGTGCTGGCCTTTAGAGAGGGTAAGAATCTTATTTTCTACGACTACAGACTCAACAAATGGATCCACTTTGGGAGACCTAACGATTACTACTACAATGTAATAGGCATCAGCCAAGGTCAGCTCTATGCTCTAACCTATAAAGCCCTTCATATTTGGGACCTTTTCGGTGGCCGCAGGCGTGGTGGTGCTTATCCCATATTGGTTAAGAATGTCAAATACTCTACACCATTGTCTAAATTGGTTCCCCTTTCAAACCCCCTTGATGCACTTTCAAATCATAGTTTTGGGTACTATTTTGTAGAATCCATGGGCGAGATTTTATTCGTGTTGCGCTGTCATTACGTTATGCACGGATCTCGGCACAGGAGAATGGAATTTGGTGTTTATAAGTTGGATTTGAAGTTGAAAGATTGGGTGATCTTGAAGACCCTGTCGGATAGAGCTCTCTTCATAGAAGCAAACGAGACACTGTCAGTATCCACTCGAGATTTTCTGAAATGCCAAGCAGATTCTATATATTTTATAGGCCTGGATATATATTTTATAGGCCTGGATTTGACGGGTCCCGTGATGTTGGAGTATACAACATCAAACAGGGCAAATTTACAACCAGGGGTGAATTGTACCCCATGAAGATTTATTTGCAACCTTCTAATCCTTGTTGTTTTTGGTTTGTTCCTACTTTTATGAATTTTCATAAATGAAGACTTAAAAACAGTCTTTCAAACTTTACCACAAGAGATCGAATTTTGTAATTTGACAAAGTAATATAATTTGTTTTCTCTCCCTCTGTCCCTCTTTTCTCCTCTGTCTCTTTCTATTAATAGACCTTTTATTTTGGTTAGAGTACTTAATGGGTTGATTGTTAGAAATAGTTAAATAAACCTATACAGGCTTAATTCTATTTAGCCACGAGGACTCAAAATCTTCTTAGACTTTAACAGCACTTTATAAACTCAATAAAAAGTAAAAATTAAAATAAAAAATCAATAATTAGCTTCAATAAAATAGAAAAGGGTGACGAACATCCTAAAATCTGTTTTTTTTAGGTGAAAATCCTAAAATGTATGTGCTTACTAATTTTGTTACAAAATCATTACATAACCAATATTTCACAATGTGCATAATAACGATGCAGTTGAACTTCCAAACCCTTCAAATTTTTTTAAATCATGTAAACAAAGGCGAGACACATAATCCAAGTGCCAGAAAGTGATGAATAAATAAGAAGAGCTCATGCAATTCATCCAATCGCTACCCTGCAAATGGAGAATTCTCCATGGACCCAAGAAATCGGAGATGGCATAATTCTGCTTTCTCGATTTGCTATTATTTATGATTTGTACCTATCTGAATAAATTTAATATCTATTTGATAGAGTTTTTATTTTTTTAACCAAAAATTCCATTTAAAGGTTAAAATTTTTTTATTTAAAAATAAAAATGATTGATAAAAGCTAACAAACAGATTAAAAAAAATAATTTTTTACACTATTTTAAAAAAGTTTAAATTTTATATTTTTTTACAAAATTTTTTTTAAACTAATATGTAAATCTAATAAATATTTAATACAGTTTAATGAACATTTAATTAATCTTTTTTATTTACAACTAAATATTTATTTTGTTAAAAAAATTTATTATATAAAATTTTATAAATTAAAACTCTATTTTTCATCCGTTGTACCAAAAGCTTTTAATAACCTATCTCCTTACTCTTAAACTTTTCTAGCTGACCAATCTTTGGCTCTTTCTACCTCAACTAACAAAGGGCTTCACTTGAGAATTGTTTGCTCACATCTTCTTAGGCGTGAAGGCAGTTGTAGACATTTATATATAAATATATTCATATTAAATTGAAAACTATTTGCTATGCCTTCAGCGCCAATAATTTAATTACATACTTTGCATTGCCGATTACAGTATTCTGGATTAATGGATGCTTCTTTGTCTCATAAAACTGGATGTTCAGTTATAAAGGAAGCTTATGATAGGGGTATAAATTTGTTTGACACATTAAACGCATATAGACAGAAGACGATGAAACCATGGTTGGCAAGGTACTCCATTTTTTTAACTTTGAAATTTTAATGCAAAAAACCCTCAATAATGGTACCGAAAAGGGTAAAAAGTTGATTAAGCAATTTGAGCTCCCCTATTGAAATGGAGAAAAACCAGCTACAAGTTGACTCCCATAAACTTAAGAAGCAAAACTACCGAGCATGCAAGGAAAAAAAAAAAATAATAATAATAATCAATAGATTGAGCTAATAATTATATAGCCACATAAAATTTTCGTTTGGTCCTTGCTCTTCCTGTTTCTATTTATTTATTTATCTACTTGTGCTTATCCTTATTTTCCGTTTTTTTTTCTATTATATTTTCCCTTCCTCTTGCATACAATACGGTTTGGTTCTAAAGTCGAAAGACAGATTTAAAATAAAGGGCCAAAAAAAAAAAAAAAAAAAAAGAGAGCCTTAATCTGGTGGCATCACGCTGAATGCTTCTTTTATTCAGACAAAGACTTAAGATAACATCTGAATTATTCCAAACAAGTCAGCTTTTCACATACTGTTTCATTACCCAAGAACCACCATTCATTCAACGTGCAAAGAAAGTAGCAATCTTAAAGGGGCTCTTTCCACTCCATCGACTTCACAACTATATTTTCTTCTGTACAGTAACCAAGTCCAAAGAAGAACCATGAGCTCTGTGTAAGGCTTCAGCACACCAACCATGACCATCATCAACTGTAGGCATCCTGACTTCCATGAAAGGGATTGCTGGAAGATGAGACCCTGGCTGAAGAACCCCAGCAAAAACTCTTAGCGCATTTGAGGCATCGATGTCCATGCACACATTTATTTCTGGAACTCCTTTAGGAGCTGGAGTTATCCCAGTTATTTTGAAATATCCCAGCAAGTGATTTTCTTCCACCGTTTTCCCCTCGCCTTCATAGACAAATATCAGTGCTTGGGTTTGATTATCATGAACAGTTGTGAATAACAGCTCTCTTCTTGCAGGCATTGTAGTGTTTCTGGGAATGATGGGCACGAAGTTGTTTCCATCAGCTCGAATTCCAATGGCAAGAGGTGTGGCTTGAATTGTCAGCAAGTCCAAATTTCCAAAGGGATCACTGAGACCTGATGCCACTGCTCCTTCAAGTGCTGCCCCACAGACAGCAGCTTCCAATGGGTTCATCCCTTTGTAAAGCTCATCTCTCTTGCATACATTTAAGACAAGGTTCTTTATCTTCGGTATATTTGAACATCCACCTACAAGTATTACATCACCCACATCCTCAATTTGTACCTTAGCATCGTGCAGACACTGGGTTATGAGGCTCTCACACTTCTCAAACACCTTCCGGTTCACATCCTCAAATTCCCCCCTATCCACAACCTTGCTTATCTTTGACCCAGTTCCCAAGTCAACATCAATTTGAACACTATGCTGGAAGGAGAGCTTGTGGATTGCATCCTGGGTTGCAACTCGAAGCAGTCCCATTGATTTGATTTCATTAATACCACGGTCTAAGAAAAGACTCTCTGCATCCGGCAACAGATGATGCATCATATTTTGAAGTAGATCTTCTCCTCCAACAGCACTTCCTGCCAAGGCCTTTATCTGGGAAACTCCTCCAGCTGTAGCAGTTACAGCCACATCACAATATCCAGCACCCATGTTGAAAATGAGGGCAATCTTCTCACTTCCACTGCCCATGTTGTCATGTGCAGTCTGCTGCTGTTGCTGTGCATATAACAATGCCACAGCAGTAGGTTCAGGCATCAGCCTCAGGACATGAAGACCAGCCATGGCACAAGCTCTTTCAATCCGAGTCAGCTGGAATCTGCTGAATGAAACTGGAATTGTAAGAACAACGTTTCTAATGGGTCGCTTTAACTGGACTTCCGCCATAGCTTTCAGTTCCACCAAAAATATTGCAAGAACTTCTTCAGGAGAGGTCGATCTCCACACATTGTTCACCAGGGCTGCAATAAATGGACGGACACCAATGTCCAACGTTTGTACCAAAAATGGAAGGCTTTTGCTTGCATGAACAACAGGATCAGTGTCAACTCTGCCAATTAAGCGTTTCATGTTGAAGATTGCAGCTCCAGATAACATTTCGTGCTCGTGCAAGAGTTGACTGCTAACTCCCCCTGAAGGGACGCCATCTTTGAATGTCACATATGACCGCATCAATTTCTGGTTTCTAGTGTTTTTGAGGAGTTCTACCTGGGAGCCATTCCAGACGGCAATGCTGCACTGCGAAGTGCCAATATCGATTCCTATTGCAATTTCAGCAAAAGTGGATGAAGACTTTTCCTCCCCAGTGGTTTCACTATCAGATGCCACAGTGTATGCTGGTTCAGCCATCCCTGCATATCGACCAATGTGACAAAGATGAAAAATATACTTGACATCTTATCAAATAATGCAGAAACACATGTAAAAGATTGAGCAGAGGCAAAATTGGCATTTTATTTGGCAAAATATGATCCTGCGAACATAGATGATGACTGTCCTTTTTCCTCTTTCAAACAGTTACTTATAATCTCTGTTTCATAGGAAAATCATCTTAGAACATCTCAGGAATGCATAAAAATTAATGAAGAAAATGAAAAAAAGATAAAAAAAAAAAAAAAAAAAAAAAAAAAAAAACATGAATATGCACCAACTATATTCACTGGACTACTAATGTAAAGCAGCCCATTCAGCTTATTTCATCTTTTGATACTACTAATTGGATATGCTACACGCCAAGATTAATCAATCGAATTATTCATAGAAATTAGAAGTTCGAATACATATTGTATACATCTTATAACAAACGATAAACAAGATGAGTATAAAAAGATATTTGAATCTCACAGTAATTTATCTTTAATGTCTCATCTCTCCAGATGCCACCAACCGGACTCCAGTCTAATTTTGAACATTCATAATATAGTCATATCAAACTTATACTTCATCTGGGTCATTCCGCAAACACCTTGAAGGTGTCTCTAGCACTATTGCATGTCTTTTGTAAAACACCAACTAAGATTTACACAACAGCCCACTTACCCTTTCATTTGCCGGCAAATCTCATAATTCTTAAAACAAAATGTCACTTCTTTGCGGTTAAAAAATATGAAGAGCTGAAAAGTTTATTAATCCGATAAATTACTTCCAATTAACAATGTTCGGCAAACAATTCGCATCAAACCGGACCAACCCATTTCCATAAACAACAAGCAAATTCTTGCCGCATAAACAACAAAATCATGATTTTACACTACAAGCGAGCAATCAGAAAAAGAATAAAACCCCAAAAAAGTAGAAAAGATAAATGTTTTTCCTGGTTCATTCATGCTATAATTTGAAGCAGAGTCGAAGCATAGTAAGAAAATTAGAAAGTAATAAAGGAAAAAAGGAAAGGCATACTATTCGGTAAACAGAGAGAATGAGCAGCAAAGAAGCACCAAACGAAGTTAGAATAGAGCAGAGCACAGACTATAACCAGAATGTAGAAGCCACGAGAACAATAACGCGAGAAGAATAAGAGCAGAGGGAGAACTAATACAAATGGCCCATCAACTTCTAGAGCTTCCTAGACGCCTGTAGAGAGAGAGAGAGAGAGAGAGAGACTGATATTGGGTACGTGTTGGTCGGCTATATATAGAATTCACTCCGCCAAGTTTACAATGTTGTCAATCTCACCTGAGATTTTCTTCCTTTGTTACTTGGAAACCGGTTTGATGATGAATGATGTATCATTTCAAAGATCTTCGCTTTTTACAGATTGAATCCACCTTGATTTTGCCACGTGCGATTGTGACTATACATATGGGCACTACTTGAGCACATCTAATTGTTGCCCTGCCAAGGGGTAGCGGAGAGTAGGAATTCGGTGCTCCTGAAGAAGGGTCCAGAGAAACTAAGAAGTTTCTTGGAAGATGGACTTCATGAGGCCCAAGTAAAGTTGGGCTTGCCTGGTCACCAGTTCCCAGTTCATATGATGTTGCTTCAGCGTATGCAAAAGAAATCGACTTCTATTACCCAAAAATAAATAAATAAATAAATAAATAAATAAAAAACACGAAGAAAGAAATTGACTTCTTTAAAAAATAAATATGGACTTCATTAGGCCCAAGTAAAGTTGGGCTTGCCTGGTCACCAGTGCGCAGTTCATATGGTGTTGCTTCAGCGTATGTAAAAGAAATCGACTTCTATTACCAAAACAAAAAATAAAAAAAATAAAAAAAAACACGAAGAAAGAAATTGACTTCTTTAAAAAATAAATATGTGGGGAGGGGACCAAATACCATTCAATTCATTTAAATGAATTCAATCCATGTTTAACCGTTTGGATTGAATTTTTATATTTATTAAATTGAATTGGATTTAAAATATCATAAATTGTTTGGATTTAATTGGTTATTCAATTGGAAACATAAATCCAATCCAACTCAATCCAATTTAAATCATATATTATATAATAAAAAAATTATATATTTTCCTTTTTTACATTTTATATATTTTATTTTTTTTTTCCCAATCCAACTCAATTGGTTTAAAGCTTCTTTGATTATTGATTAATACTATATGGAAGATGTGGAATGTTATGGCAAATTGGATGCAGGTCATGTATATATATTGTATCCAATTATTGCTTATATATATATATATATATATATATATATAAATGCTTACATATAATTTATTATTTTGATATTTGTAGAATTTACAAAATCAACTAAACTTAGTAAATCTATCAAAGTTGATTGATTTATAATTTACCAAAGTTTTAAGGTAAAAAAAAAAAAATTGTGCATTGACTTTTGAGTTTTTGAATTTTGATGAATGTATGTATTATTTTATATTATTGTCCTAACAATTTTAATTTAATTTTATATGAGTGAGATGATAACTATTAATGATTGCTAGTTGATGAAGTGCATGATGTGCATCAATTGCTACCTTTTCTCCTTTACTTTCCATTGAAGAGTGTTTTTTTTTTTCTTTTTGATTTTATTTTAACATTGATGAATATTGCTGGATATTATAGATTGCATACTTATATATTGCAATCTTATATTTTATTCCATGTCGGATTACTTTAATTGTATTTTATGTTTGGATAACTATAATTTATAACTATAATTTATTATTTATATTTTATGTTTGGAAAATTTTCAAGTTATATTATATATTTATAGACTAGTAAGTTTCAAATTGATTAATCAATCCAAACTAAATTGATTATATGATTTGGTTTGGTTTGAGTTTAACGCTTTAATTGTTTGGATTGAATTGGATTGTATATTAGATAAACCGAAAAATATGGAGTGAGTTATATTTTGATCCAAAACTGAACCAATACAATCTATATCCACCCTTAAATAAATAAATAAATAGATAACGTCTTTTATGCTATGGTTTGCTTATTCAACCCAAATGATTGAGAATTCATGCATGACTATAATAAAACAAAATCCTTTTGTAACCCCAAAAAAAAAAAAAAAAATCAGAACAACTTGATCTTCACACTTTTTATCAATATATGATTTATGCTTTAAATTTGGATTTTTTTCTTTTCTTACAAGATGCATGTGGTTCTGGTTTTAAGGAAGAATGGTACTATAGAACAATTGTTCGATGCAGGAGAGCATGGGTTTGGTTTAAGAGCCGTGGAACTTGAGCCACTCAGAGACCATCAAGACAATGCAGTGTTATTGCTGCTCATGATGGCAAATCCATCAAGTTATCAAATGGATTCTGCTTCTTTGAGAGAATTGTTGGAGATGCAATACTCATACCCACCAAATACCAAAAACATAAAAGTGCTTTTTGAAATCTTATTTAAATGTTCGTGTGAAAGTGATTTTGAAATGCTTAAAATTACTTATGAACGGATAAAAAAAATACTTTTTAAAGTGCTTTTCCGTGATTTTGTTTTTAATAAAAAATAGTTAACAACTAAACAACAAAGCTAGCCTAAGCCCCGTGAAGATTTTCATTTTTCTCATTTTTTTTTTTTGTTTTGGAAAAAGATAAACGCTGATTAAATTAATTAATTTCAAACAAATTAATTTCAATTAACATTAAAGGATTGAGCTCATAATTTGATCTTAGAATGATAATTCCAGCTTAATTTACTAAAAAAAAATTTTAGAGAAAATATTTAGTGTAAAACAAAGTAATTAAAGAGATACAAAAATTTTCAATTTTTCTTTTATTGGATGTGGCAACTAAGAGCTAGAGCTGAGGTGAGTTTGGCTGTAAGAATGATGTCAACAGTGGCCAACTATAACTACATTCTAGACTGGGAATTCATGCAAATGTGGCCCAATTGTTGTTCTAGTAAGCAGCTCGTGCGCCCTGCTTCCAATTCACTGTGTTATTTAGTTTTCGTGCCTTGTGTTGAACATCTAGTTTTGAATATGCATGTCCCTCTAGAATTTCTAAAGCTTCAAATGTGGATTGCTTTGTATTTGCTAGCTATACGTAACATTTTGATCCCATTTTATTAAAATTTATTCTTTTTATATGTTTTAATACCCAAAATTACATCCAATAAATAAGCCCCACCCTTACTAGTATTCAAGGGTAAAATTGACAATACAACGATACATATAAAGACAAACCGAGCCTTAATTATATTTGTGAAGGAATGAAAAAGAGAAAAAAACAATTGCAACGACGGATGAAATAACAGACCCTAACAACAAGATTTAAAATATTCGATATTTTTTTGATATTTTTATTTTTTGAAGAGGTTAAAATAAAATTTAAGTTCGATATGGAAATCGATAGAATTTCCATAATATCCATTAAAATTTTTGAAATTTTGATAAAATTTCTATGGAAATTTTCATAAAATATCTACATCAAATCCTTAATGATTTGGTTAAAAAATCTATAATTTCCATGAAAAATTCCAAAATTTCCATGAAATTTCCACTGAAATTTCAAAAATATTCGATATTTTTTAATTTTTTCTTAAAAATTCATAAATATTATTGATATTTAGTAAAAAATTTTATCAAATTAACTTCATTGATAATATTTTTACTCTTTAATTACCTTTTAGATATTTAGTGATATAAGCAAAATAGAATGAATTGAATTGAATAACATTAATAAGTTTTACTTATTTATTGAATATCGATAAAACAAAAATATAAAGATTGTGCATTATATTTTTTAACCTTGGAAATCTTAATATTTGAAACTATAATGGAAGATGATGATGAAGAGGACAATCAAATGTACCAATGGATTAGAGATGTTTATATATATGATTATGAAGGGAATCCTGATTCAAAAATTGCTCAACAAGCTGAAAAAGAGGGAATAAATGTTCAAAAAATAATTGCTAAAGAAATAAATTTTAGTTGTGGTAATTCATTTCAAAGGCTTATGAGAGAACCAACTAAAACTACTAGTGCTTCAACTCCATCAAGTGGTATACATTCGCAATTTGAGACTCTTAAAAGTCACTCTAGCTCTAGTGGTGATGAAAATAATGACCAAAGGGAATCACCAAGTCAAGAAGTTGGATTAAACCTATTTACTGGTGAACAATATTACACACATGCAACACAGGATGAAGATCATGGGAGTAGAGATGCAAGTCAATGATTTGGTATTATTGGAAAAGACAATATACGTAAAGAAAAATCTATAATGGAGATGTCAGAACAAGAAGAAAATTTAATTTCTATGAATTTTGGATCTATAAGGATTGGAAGTCATTTTCATAATCCTTATTCAATATATATGGAATGTCATCAAGTAGTAACTCATGGGTATCATCTTAAACTCAACCATCAGAGAGTAATAGTTATGCACATAGTCAACCAATAATGCAAAAGTCATATGGTTGGTATATTAATAATTATATGCAAAATTATCAAGGAGATACATTTTTTCATAACTACTTCTCACATTTCACATCTCAAAATCAAAATGTGGAAGAAACCGATGATTTTCAACCACCAAAAAAGTTCTATGTGATATTAAGATGACATTTATGAATTATAATGTAATTGTAATAATCGTTTTATATATTTTAGTTAATAAATAATTTTATCATATATGTATTTTTGATATATTTTTATTAATAACAAATTCATCTATGGTCATTAATGCTTATTATAAGTCAATTCATTAAGAAGAATATAACATCCATTCAATATTTTGACAAGTTTTATAATCAATTTGATAATCAATGGATTAAATAACCTAATTCTAAAGTTTTACTAAAAATTTTCACTTTTTAAAATAAATTTTCATTATTTTTTATAACTTTTTATCTATATTTAATATTTTTCGATATTTTTATGGAAATTTTCGTATTTTAAACTTTCAAAATTTCTATCGATATTGATTTTTTGAACCTTACCTAACAATTTGTATCATCATTGTAGCCTCCAAAGATGTACTATGCTATATATGACCCATTAACGAGAGAAAAAATAATAAGAAGAAGAAGAAAGAATAAGCCTTTAGTACTAATTTTCTTTTTTAATTTTTTTTAATTAATCCAGAACCTGCTTATCCTTAATTATGAAGTTTGAAATGATATTAAAAGAAAATTTAGAGTTATAAATTAATTATTCATGCTTAATCATAATTGAATATAAAGATTAATAAAAAAATGTACTAAAAAAATAAACTTCATGATCTTCCTTGAAGAGCTATCCGACGATGATTGCACACCAACCCGGGATGCTTTCGCTTAGTTAGTACTTAGTACAATGCGTGGGTTATACCATATAATGAGAAACAGGCAGGTGGACTTTATTTTGATCAAAGTCATGGGGATGACACATTGAATTAGCTACATGGAGAGAGGTACACCATATCTAAATAGCCTTAGTCTTTACTAAATATTATTAAGTTTTTCAGTTTAAGATCATGTACATTTTATAACATTTTATCAATTATGTCCGAATGAAATTGATTGGTTGACTGTAATCTTTAATCAATGATCATGCTGAAATTGTCCCTTTCACATTAACGCCTCTGATGTGATTAAATCAACAAGCTTTCTAATAGTTTTCTTTTACCATATATATCTTTTTCAAAATATTTTTTTAAAAAATGGCATTAAAAATTTTTAAAAATTATTTAAATCAAAGCTATATTTTTGTTTTCGAAAACAAAATTTCTTAACAATTTTTTATCTTCAAAACCATTCCAAAAAAATCCATTAATTTTGGTGGTCTGATGTGATGAATATCTTAAACGTTGGCTTTTTCTTGGGGGTTGATATATACCATCCTTTTCTTGTTTATAATGTAATTAGGAATAAATGCGAAGCAGAGAGAGTAGAAAGTAATTAACATCTATTAACGAATAAACATAATGGTAAGCTTTTAACCCTTATACACCGAAAGATATAAATCACACCACATATTCCTCGATCCTTCTTTCTATTTAATTCATATCATGAAAGCAATAAAGACAGAACGAAAAAAAAGAAAAAAAAAGAAAAACAGAAAAAAAAAAGTGAAATTTACTTGAAATTTATTCTTTACCTGAAGCTTTTAAGAATGATTTTTTTCTTTTTCTTTTTTTTTTCCTTTTTTTTTTTTGGGGGGGTTATTTGCTTTGTTAGTCTACATGTAAACTATTCCTATAGTTTCATTTTGATTATTGAGATTTTTTTTTTTTTTGATACTTTGGTTTTAAAATTCTTAGTTTTTGATGCATTATGGTCTTCAAATTTTTCTCATCTATTTTTTAGCAATTTTGAAATGTACAATATATTTGACACAGAATACAAAAATCTTATAGGGTTTTCTGATTTTATAATTTTTAATGTATTATATGTTTTAAAGGGTTAAAAATTAGTTTAAGGATCAAAATATATTAAAAAATGAAATTTGGGAGCCATAACGCTTAAAAAAATGATAAACCAAAATGCAAAGGCATAGTTCAAGAAGGAATGGAGCCATTAACTTATATTTATTTTAATTTTTGGGAATTTGAAAAAAAAAAAGTTTAAAAATGAAGTATCTTTACGATGATAATATTAATTTGTGCACATACAACAACTTTCGGCTTCTCCTGGTCAGACTGTTCACTTCCGTACAATGGTTATCAATTAATTATGATTAATTTTTTTAAGAAAAGGTCGGAATCCATGTCTTTTTCTTTCTTAATTTGCAAACTGCCGATAAGAATTCACCTAAAAATAAAAAAATAAAAAAACAGATAAGAGTGAGTTCGGTTTCAATCTTAATATGCAGTTGCTGTCTGCTATATATCTATATATTTTTACACGTATACTTTTATTATTTCTTAATGATTGTCATGATATAATATATATATATATATTTATTTATTTAATTCTTTTATGGTGCAAGCTTAGTATGCATCATAGTATATTTTTTTTCTAATGCATTTAACAAATTTTTTCGGAGCATTGTAATGATTTATTCCCGATGATAAAATGTGTAGAAAGAATAAAAGAAAAAGAAATTAGTTAAAATCAATTATATGAACATGACATTTTTAACTTTCTACATATTTTTTATTAGACCATTTCAATGCCAACGATAACTAGTACACGGAATTCTCCCCCGTGTAAATATATATGTTAAAAAATATTGGTACGCGGAACTCTCTCTATCTATTTTTGTTCACTTATGGATAAGAGCATGTTTAATTAGTACTGTTCATAGAAATGTTTGAATTCAATTATGCAGTTCATTAAGGTTAGTAGTTACAAAAAGAATGAGGATTATTTAAATAAATATAAAAAAAAAAATCTATCGAGAGAAATTCTATTTGTATAAAATCATTGAAAAATGAAAATATAATAACAAGTCAATAGATAACAACAATCAATATCCTAGAAATAAATTAGTAAAATCAGTATCACGAGGGCGATAGAGACCCACTCATCTGAACGCCTATGAAGAAAAAGACTGATTAATTAGATTATTCAAATCTATATGAAACCTATTAACTTCATTTTACATACAATCACATCATTTAGAAAGTAGATGGGCGGCAAGATCATATGTAATTATGTATAATATTGTATTCCATTCTTTATAAGTGATTGTCATTATTAATATTGTATTCCACTTTTTGGTTTATACAACCCCAATTTCCAGTCAAAAACACAACTAGAAAATGATGGAGCCCTTGCCATTACACGACATTACAAAAAATTTAAAATACAACAGTTAAATATATTGTGGTTGGACCATCCCATGGAAACTATTGCAATGAAAACAACCTGGCATTGAAACATGGAAGAAGGACTTATATTTGGTACCCACCAAAGCTTTTTCGAGATAGAGGAAAGGACGTTTGGTTGCTCTTTGTCTGTGGTGCCTGCTTCATAAATATCCACTTTCTTTTGTGTTAAAAAAAAAAAAAAATTAAAAATAAATAAATAAAAAATCAACTTTTTTGGGTCCTTCTAAGTTTAACTACTCTAGAAGGTCCAGGAGATAAAACTACTTTATTAAAAATATAACCATTTGATGGTTCCCCTTCCCGTCTCAAGTTATAAGATATATACGTTATACATATATATATTTGATTATGAATGGCTTATAGCATTGCATTATCCATATATCGAAAAGTTTATCCATTGAATGGCTTACTAGCTAGCTAGTAAAATTGAGTTGACCAGATAAATTCTTTTCATACAGCACTTTGTATAAAAAGTATCCAATCCCGAAAACAACAAATCATAGTCATTAATTTCACAAATCAAATAACTCTTCTATACAATCCTTTACTTCTTCACTTTTTACCCCACTTGTAATAAATATAGTGCATCAACCCATAGATCTCAACTACTCAAAATTTACGAGTGAGCTGGCACCATTCACACACAGTCATAAGGGAATGTGAAAGTCCTACACTTGGCAATGCCTATTTGATGCCAACCCACGCCTGAATTTATGAGTTGGGACATAAGGCAAATGATAAGAGACTTGATTGTTTAGTTTCACAAACCCAGTCTTGTTTCCTAAGTCTAGCCTTCTCTTTAAAATGTGGAGAATGAAAAAAAAAATAATAAAATTCCATGTTACATTTCAAATAAATGGAGCAAAAGACCTTTAGACTTATTAACAATCTAATAAGTTTAATTAAATTCATCATATCTATATATATATATATATATATTTATACCCGAAAATATGATAAGAGGAGAAAGCATGGTTGATTTTGTTTTTATCTAGAATATTCCAACCAAGTAACAAATGCACTGTTTATTAGAAAAAGCAAAAAAAAAAAAAAAAAAAAAAAGTAATAAATGCACGATTTTACCCCATTAAAATAAAAATTAAATAAAAAAAGTGAAAAGCAGTTTCTTGGATAGAAAAAATACCTGCACGGTTAATTTTGTTTTTACGTAGAATATTCTAACCAACTAACAAATAATCAATCAATGAGGAAAATTGTAT
This sequence comes from Ziziphus jujuba, assembly GCF_031755915.1. Taxonomy (NCBI): domain Eukaryota; kingdom Viridiplantae; phylum Streptophyta; class Magnoliopsida; order Rosales; family Rhamnaceae; genus Ziziphus; species Ziziphus jujuba. Next base: position 26,710,658 of record NC_083381.1, on the reverse strand, counting down.
GTGTGTGAACAACTAGCTAAAATCCAGGTCACGAGACACCGAAAAGTTACTGCTAATGTGGAGCAAAGTATACAAACTCCTCACGCTTATATTATTTATTTTTACTATTATTGATGATGTGGATTGCCAAATTACTGAATCAGCCAAAGAAATTTTGGAATGGCCAGATCAACCGCTCAAAGTCAGCAGCAACATAAACCTTGCTTCCCAAGAAAAGCCACATAAGCTTTTCTCTTCTTATAAGTAGACAGTGACTTTGTTGTCACATCCATGCCATCCAACATCATAACCAATAATGACCAGGAAATGCAGACCCAGAAACATGATATGGACCCATGTATCACGTCCAATACTTTATGGGTGAGGTAACAGAGCAATTACAACATGACAGGGGGTGTTACAGTTACAACATGATAGGTGTTGTTATAGTTATTACTTGGTTAACATTGACCGTTTTCATTATATTGTGCATTTTTTATATTCCCAGTGAAATCTTTATATATTTAATAAGTTGTAACTAGATATTTTTTGTGAATAAAAAAAGTTTTAGCCCTAATCCAACTCTATCTATCATCTTATCTCTTTTTCTTCTCTTTCTATTTCTTTTTGGTAGAAATGCAATGCACGTATCATTCTGTATCAGGGCCAATGAGTCATATATACTCGTAAGAAAACAAACGCTGAATTTCATAATGAAGTTTTGGAGCTCCTGATTAGGCATAAAACCAATTTTCAACAACTGAATGCAACATTGCAAATAGTCCTTGCTGAATTGCAGGCTCTATGTGTACAAATTGAATAGAACCCTACAGAGAGAGATTAATCCTTTCTCTCATGGTGAATCGTCACACAGTCGACCCAACCCTTGAAGATCCACTGGCCCTTTCTTGCTGGAAAGTAATCCAACCAAACTCAAACTTAACCTTCCTGAATTTCAATGGCGAGGATCCCCATGATTGGATTTATAAATGTGAGCAATACTTTGAATTCAAGGGAATTGAACCTTCTCAACAAGTTCAATTGGCTTCTTTTCATTTGGAAAGGGTTACTTTTCAATGGCACAGGTGGCTCAGTGAGTTTATAAAACCACTACCTTAGACAGAATTCACATGGGCAATTTTTCATCGGTTTAAGTCAACGGAAGCGCTCACTCCTAGCTATCAAACGGAGTTTGAAAACTATTTACCAAAGACATACATAATTAGTTGTTTCATTGCGTGCCTCTAGGACGACATCCGCTTGGATGTGAAAGTTAAACTACCAAAATCTTTAGCCGAGGCAATTGATATGGCTAGACTTATCTAGGACTGAAATGGAAAAGCTCTGACTCTTCTCAATAAAATGGAGGGGGGCAACCTCCAACGTGGGCATTCTAAGACTTCCATATCGACAAGGTCTATGACCCGACCCCATACGACCTTCAAGCAACTTACTAACAAAGAAGTGGAGGAGCGATAGGATAAAGAATTGTGTTTCTATTGTGACAAAAAGTCTACTTCCGATCATCGATGCCTACAGCCACAGTCTATATGATTGAAGAATCAGCTCCTTCAGTGAAGTGAAAAAACACAGAACAATTCGTGGAAGCACAAATGTAAGCGTTCTTGGTCATAACTTGACTTTATCCTTGTGGACAAGGATGTTTGATGTTTCAAAGGCTGGAGGAATGATATGGACCCATGTATACACGTCCAATGCTTGGTGGGTGAGGTGACAGAGCACTTACAATATGGCAAGGGTGTTATAGTTATTTATTGCTTGGTTAATATTGACACGTTTATAGTACTGTTATCTATCTCATTAAGGAATATGGGTGTAATTTTTATATATTTAATCAGTTGTAACTAGGATGTTTTTATGAATGAAAGAAGTTTATGTAACTAGGATGTTTTTATGAATGAAAGAAGTTTAACTCCTAACCCAACTTTATCTCTATCACCTTATCTCTTTCTCTTCTCTTCCTATCTTTTCTTGGAAAAAAGGAACGTATCAAAACAGCATTCAATCAACCTCAACCTCATCTAGTTCAGGTTCCATCGGCTACTGCTATGTGAAAAAGCTAATGATCGGGATGACGAAGAAGACTGGTTTGGGTTCGGGTTCAGTTTCGGTCATGGGGACAGAGTGTCGTATGGGACTCCACCGACGATACCATCAATACCATCACCATCACCACCTTCGACAGCCGTAGGAATCAGAACGTTCCAGTACCAGTCGGCAACAAAGATAATGGCAGTCACCAGTTATCATCAATCATCCTCCTCCTCTGCAAACCGCTCTTCCTCACCCACAGGTTAGATTTATGTCTTCACAACCGATGAGTGGGGTGAAGAATTGCATCACTAGTGAGAGTATTAGCTCATGTCTTCACAACCAATGAGCGGGGTGAAAAATTGCATGACAACCAAGCTCATCTTGAAAGCGAAAATGGTAAATTTGCAATTATTTATTAATAATTAGTGTAAAAACAAATTTAAAAGAAAAAAAAAAAATCAAATGTTTGAGTTTTTAAAATTTTGTACTGTAACAAGAAGAGTTGAGTTCAACTTTACCTTTTTCACATGCCATGTCAATTTTATGGAAGGTATTTCAAAATTTTATATGCTATTTCCTTTAGTCTCATTATTTAATTAGTTTATATTTATTAACATTTATTCCTTTTAAAATTCATTTAATTATAAAAAGATTACTGTATAATAGTAAACTTTTTATCATTTACCAATAACAACAAATATCATCTATCTTTTATTACATGTCTAGAAGTTTAATTAGATTTGGCTATAGTTAATAGACATTTGCTAACAAAAAAAATAACGTTTTTAAACTTTTTTTTAGAAAAATTGAAGTTTTGAGCTTCTTTTAAAAAACATTTTTTAAAAAAACATTAAATACAATTTTTTTATTTACAACTATATACATGTTAGTGTTTATATTGGTATCAAGTTAAGTTTTAAGGGAATAATTATAAATAAATGACTTTAAATCAATATAGAAGATGGAAAGATGCAAAGACAGAGAAGAAAAAAATCTAGAGCTATAGTATGATTCCATATGTTATTATATATGTACATCAACATCTTCATATGATGTTTCTTAAGTCCTGGTTTTAAAATCCAATGACCTCACTATCAAACTTTGTTAGTAAAACGCAATATTATTAAAATAATTAACAAAAAATACCAATTCCCAGGAATCAGGTCGGTGCTGTGACTTGGATATCGGTGTGATATGGCTTTATGTTGACCGGTCAACAAATAAAGCCTTTCTTACTTAGCTAGTGGGCCCCAGTTTGGCTTTTTTTATTTTTCTCTTGTAGAAGGATATTCACACAGAGCTTATGTGTAGATAAGTAAAGCAAAAATTGACAAAACAGTGGAAATATCGGCGACAATGTCGTGCGTCGGACATCTGTGACATCGATAGGGGGTGGAAGAAGTTTCTGTCAAGGATACTGGAGAAATATCGCCAGAATCGACAAATGTCAGTGGAATCGTTGAAAATCGGTGGGAGTGTCGGATTTTTTATGGACAACGGTGGAAACACAGAGGAAAAGCCGGTTGTTGGTGGAGATCTTGGATGGAAATATTGGCTGGCCTTTATCTCAACAAGAAGAAGAAGAAGAAGAAGAAGAAGAAGAAGATCTCCAGAGCCTAGAGAGAAGAGAAAGAGAGAAGGGAAGGGAAAGGGAAAGAGAGAAGAGGAAGACCAGGCCAGAAGAGAAAGACCGAAAGAGATCGGTTGGTCGGGTAGTAGGAAGGGAAAGACTGAAAGAGATGGGGTAGGCAGAAAAAGAAGAAGAGGAAGGATCTAGAAGAATTTTTTTTTTTTTGATTTTTTAATGTTTAAAAAATATATTAATTTTTTTTGGTCAATAATTAAATAGTTTAATGAACAGGGCGGCTCAAGCTTACATGGGCCCTTGGCAAGAAAGGAAGATAGGCGCCGATAGGAATTTGATATATTTTTTTTAATTATTATAGATATATATATATATATATATATATAATTTATTTTTATACTCAATGCTGTTTAGTGTTTAACACTAAAATATTTACTAAAAAAATAATTATACATTAAATATATTATAAAATATATAAAATCAAATTATAATTCCATTTCAGAAGAAATTGAGAAAAAGAAATTATGGTGCAATATATTAAATTCTCAATTTATTTTGAATATAATATTTTTTTTAAAAAAAAACTTTGAATATAATGAAGGCTTTTATTTTTATTTTTAGAAGTATTTGTCATGTTACATAAAAAAAATAAAAAAATAAAAGGAGAGAGATACCAATTTTTTTTTTTTAATGAAAAAATATATTATTAATTATTAAAGAAAAAATTAAAAATGCATTAAAGTAATTAACAATTATTTGCCAACAAATTAGGTTGGTCAAACTATTAATGTATTTATTGCAATTTTATTTTTTTAAGACCTGTTGAAATTAATCTGCCAATTTATCATGTATAAATCTATTTTATCAATTCATATAAATATTGATTTTATTAAAAAAATAAAAAAATAAATTAATATTAAAAAACTTGCATAAATATTATTACTTTCATTTTTTTATTTTAAAATACTTGTAATAATCATTTGTAAACCTTTTAATTAGGAGCCTTGTTTTTACATATATATATATATATATATTATAAAATTAGGAACTCTAATAATTTGGGGTACTAAGTGTCACGGTTGGGGCATTTCATCAAACACTTGGTGAGCATTCTCTCCATTTTGGGTCTATTTTAGGCCTTACAATGGGCCAAGCACCTAGAGTAGTGTAGAATTCTCTAGAATCTTATGGAGAACTCTAGGTCAAGCCATGTACATATCCATTTCTAGATGCTTCTTTAGATATTTTTGTAAAGGAGGTGGGAAGGATCTAGACACCCATTCTCCACTGTAGGATTAAAGCAATTATAGCCGTAGGATTAGACTTTGAATGCCTATAAATAGGTGGAGGCCTCATTTGGCCAAACCATCCAAGAACATCCAAGGATTCAAGGATTCAAGAATCCAAGCTACACTTGTAAAGCTCTCTTTCAAGCAATACACTTTCATTCTCCCAAACTCTCTCTGTGCTCTAGCTTTCTTTGCTTAGCTTTCTCTTTTAGTGAGCAAAAAGGCTTACTTAGTTGCAACAAAGGGTCGGAATAGCAACTAAGGCCGCACGGCTTGAAGGGTAAACAAACAAGTTCGTGACAAGTGGTATCAGAGCCAATGTTAGAGCTAGCATTTAGAGCACAATGTCTTCATCAGAGGTTGTGGTTGAAGAAACAAGGGGAAGGGAGGTCATTTCCGAAGCTGCAAGGAAGGGACGTGGGCGCTCAAAGTCGAAGGACGTTCTCACCGCCATGGAGACCAAGGTGGTCAAGATGGAGTTGGCTGTTGCCGATATGTTGGAACGGCTTGATCGTGTGGAGCAAGGCATGGAGGAGCTCGATGGTCGTGTGGGTGACCAAGTGGGGGAGCTTAGAGGTACCATGCAAGACACCAACGAGGCCAACACCGAGGCGTGGCATCAAGAAAGCCAAGCTTTCCAAGCAAAGGTAATGGAAACCTTGTCCCTTATGCAAGCTCAATTAGATGAGTTTAAGAAGAGTTTAGAGGAGACACGTGGGGATTGGGCGTTATGCAAGAGAGCTGCAACTAGTGGCACAGTCACTACCCAACAAATAGTCTCTACTCCAAGGGTAGATGCTCCCAAGCCCAAGGAGTTTAGTGGGAGAAGGGATGCAAAGGAGTTGGACAACTACATGTGGCATATGGAACGGTACTTCGAGGCCTTGGATTTCCAAGACGAGAAGCAAAAGGTAAACACCGCTACCCTCTATCTTACTAATCTTGCTGCGGTATGGTGGCGTAGAAAGCATGAAGAAATGAAGAAAGGCATATGCGCTATCAATTCTTTGGAAGATTTAAAGAGCGAACTAAAGAAGCAATTCTATCCCGAGAATGTGGCGAATGATGCTAGGAAACGCATGAAGGAGTTGAAGCACCAACGATCCATCCGTGAATATGTGGAGCAATTCTCTGGGTTAATGCTCCAAATTCCCAACATGAGTGAGGAGGATCTCCTTTTCAACTTCATGGATGGGTTGCAACCGTGGGCATGCCAAGAGCTTCAACGAAGGGGAGTACAAGATATTTCCACTGCCCTCACTACGGCCGAAACGCTTGTCGACTATAGGCGAGGTGAGTCTTCCAACCCTAAGCCTAAGAATAATTATATTAAAGGTGGGGGAGCCAAGTTCCATAAAACTCCCCAAAGTAAGGAGTTTCCAAGAAGGCCACCACTACCTAACAAAGATTGGAAGAAAGGAGGCAAGCCCGAATTCAAGCCGAAGGAAAATTGCTTCTTATGTGATGGTCCTCATTGGGCTAGAGATTGTCCGAAGAGGAAGTCCTTAAGTGCCATGCTCGAAGAAAGGGAAACTCAAGAGCACACACAAATGGGTTGTCTACAACTCCTCAACTCACTGAAGGCTAGTCAAATCCCAACCAACAACATGAAGAACAACTCTCTAATGTACGTGGCGGCACGTATCAACGGGAAAGATGCCCAAGTCATGGTAGACACCGGTGCATCTCACAACTTCATAAGGAAGGAGGAGGCCATGAGGCTTGGCCTCAAAATCGACAAAGGTCAAGGGTGGTTGAAAACGGTGAACGCGGAGGCTAAACTGCTAGATGGCATGGCCCGTAACGTGGAGTTGCACCTTGGCACTTGGCAAGGTAACGTAAACTTCTCCATTGCTCCTATGGATGATTTTGATATTGTACTTGGCATGGAATTCCTTAGGCAATTCAATGTGCTCCCACTCCCTCGCTACAACACGGTGTGCATAATGGAGGGAGGCCCTTGCATGATTCCAACAATGCACAAGCCAAGTACTTCCAACCGCCTTTCCGCCATGCAACTTAAGAAAGGAGTAAAGAGAGGGGAGCCTACATTCCTTGCTACTCTACGCGAGGAAGAAGAAGTTACTTCCAAGGAGCCACCGAAGGAGGTTAGCCAAGTCCTTGAGGAGTTCAAAGATGTCATGCCACCACAACTACCTAAGAAACTTCCACCAAGGAGGGAGGTCGATCATTGCATCGAGTTGGAGCCCGGTGCAAAACCACCCGCAAAAGCACCATATCGCATGTCTCCACCGGAGCTAGAGGAGCTAAGGAGACAACTTAAAGAGCTTTTGGATGCCGGTTATATTCAACCATCAAAAGCACCATATGGAGCACCTGTCTTGTTCCAGAAGAAGCATGATGGTTCGTTAAGACTATGCATCGACTATAGGGCATTTAACAAGGTTACCATCAAGAACAAGTATCCTATATTGTTGATAGCCGATTTGTTTGATCAACTTGGAGGAGCAAGGTACTTTACTAAACTTGACTTGAGGTCGGGGTACTACCAAGTTAGAATTGCGGAGGGTGATGAACCAAAGACTACGTGTGTTACTCGATATGGAGCATACGAATTCCTCGTCATGCCCTTTGGTCTCACCAATGCACCCGCCACATTCTGCACTCTCATGAACAAGATCTTCCATCCTTACTTGGACAAATTCGTGGTGGTCTATTTGGATGACATCGTCATCTATAGCAAGACGCTAGAGGAGCACATCCACCACCTACGAATTGTGTTCAAGGTTCTAAAGGATAATGAGCTTTACGTGAAGAAAGAGAAGTGCTCGTTTGCAACCAATGAGGTGTACTTCCTCGGCCATAAGATCAAGGATGGCAAACTGCACATGGATGAAGCCAAAGTGAAAGCCATTCAAGAGTGGGATCCTCCAACCAAGGTGAGTGAGCTGCGATCTTTTCTTGGTCTTGTTAACTATTATAGGAGGTTTATCAAAGGGTATTCTGCCCTAGCCGCACCACTCACCGATCTTCTAAAGAAGAACAAGACATGGAGTTGGTCCACCCAATGCCAACAAGCCTTTGAGAATTTGAAGGAGGCAATCATGAAGGAACCCGTGTTGGCATTGCCCGATTGCTCCAAACCATACGAGGTGCACACCGACGCTTCTGACTTTGCCATAGGGGGCGTGTTGATGCAAGAAAGGCATCCAATCGCATATGAAAGCCGCAAGCTCAATGACACGGAGAGGAGGTATACGGTCCAAGAGAAGGAAATGACCGCTATCATCCATTGCTTGCGCACTTGGAGGCATTACTTGCCGGGGTCTAAATTCGTGGTAAAGACTGACAATGTGGCCACAAGCTATTTCCAAACTCAAAAGAAGTTAAGCCCCAAGCAAGCTCGTTGGCAAGACTTTCTTGCTGAATTCGACTACAAGCTCGAATACAAGCCCGGTACGGCCAATGTAGTTGCCGATGCATTAAGTAGGAAAGCCGAACTAGCATCGATAACCAAGTTCCAAGGGGAACTGCTCAACCTAATAAAGGAGGGCATGGACCGTGAGGTTGTGGCCAAACAACTCCTACAACTTGCCATGGAGGGCAAGACTAAGAGGTTTTGGGTTGAAGATGGCCTTCTCTACACAAAGGGGCATCGCATCTATGTACCAAGGTGGGACAACATAAGGAAGAATTTGATCAAGGAATGCCATGACACCAAATGGGCCGGCCACCCGGGACAAAAGCGTACGAGAGCTTTGTTGGAGACAAGCTATTATTGGCCACAAATGCGGGACGACATCGAGATGTATGTGAAGACCTGCCTTATTTGTCAACAAGACAAGGTGGAGCAACGACAACCCGCAGGTTTATTGGAGCCACTACCAACTCCGGAGAGACCGTGGGAGAGCATCTCCATGGACTTCATCATTGGCTTACCCAAGTCCGAGGGATGTAGCACTATAATCGTAGTGGTTGATCGATTCTCCAAGTATGCTACATTCATTGCCGCGACAAAGGAGTGTCCAGCTGAGGAGACGGCACGGCTATTTTTCAAGCACGTGGTGAAGTATTGGGGACTTCCAAGATCAATTATAAGTGATCGAGATTCAAGATTCACCGGGAGGTTTTGGAAGGAGTTATTCAAGCTCATGGGCTCGGAGTTGCATTTCTCTACAAGCTTTCATCCACAAACCGATGGGCAAACCGAGCGAGCTAATGCATTATTGGAGCTATATCTACGACACTTTGTGAGTGCCAATCAACATGATTGGGCAAAGCTGTTAGATGTTGCCCAATTCTCCTACAACTTGCAAAGGAGCGAGTCCACCAATCAAAGTCCGTTCGAGTTAGCCACGGGGCAACAACCACTCACTCCACAAACACTCGTTACCAAGTATGGAGGAAGGAGTCCTGCCGCATTCAAGGTTGCCAAAAGTTGGCATGAACAAGTGGACTTAGCAAGGTCGTATCTTCATAAGGCCACCAAGAAAATGAAGAAGTGGGCGGACGCCAAAAGAAGGCACGTGGAGTATCAAGTGGGAGACTTGGTGTTCATCAAAATCCTTTCATCCCAACACAAGTCTACCCGAGGGCTACACAAAAGCCTTGTTCGCCGATACGAGGGACCCTTTCCAATCGTCAAGAAGGTGGGCAAGGTATCTTATAAGGTGGAGTTACCCCCTACACTCAAAATTCACCCGGTCTTCCATGTAAGTTGTCTAAAGCCATACTACAAGGATGAGGAAGACCATACAAGAGGGGAGTCCAAGCGAGCACCAATAGGTGTCTACAACACTTATGACAAGGATGTGGATAGCATATTAGCCGATCGAATAATTCGTGGAAGGGACAACCATCCGAGTCATGAGTACTTGGTGAAATGGAAGGGACTACCCGATAGCGAAGCAAGTTGGGAACCTGCTACCGCGCTTTGGCAATTTGAAGATCACATCAAGAGGTTCCGTGAAGCAAGCTCAACGAGGATGTCGACGGCATAGGTGGGGGAGAATGTCACGGTTGGGGCATTTCATCAAACACTTGGTGAGCATTCTCTCCATTTTGGGCCTATTTTGGGCCTTACAATGGGCCAAGCACCTAGAGTAGTGTAGAATTCTCTAGAATCTTATGGAGAACTCTAGGTCAAGCCATGTACATATCCATTTCTAGATGCTTCTTTAGATATTTTTGTAAAGGAGGTGGGAAGGATCTAGACACCCATTCTCCACCGTAGGATTAAAGCAATTATAGCCGTAGGATTAGACTTTGTATGCCTATAAATAGGTGGAGGCCTCATTTGGCCAAACCATCCAAGAACATCCAAGGATTCTAGGATTCAAGAATCCAAGCTACACTTGTAAAGCTCTCTTTCAAGCAATACACTTTCATTCTCCCAAACTCTCTCTGTGCTCTAGCTTTCTTTGCTTAGCTTTCTTTTTTAGTGAGCAAAAAGGCTTACTTAGTTGCAACAAAGGGTCGGAATAGCAACTAAGGCCGCACGGCTTGAAGGGTAAACAAACAAGTCCGTGACATAAGGCAATAGCCTTGGTGGCTTTATCCTAAAGATAGGCTTGTTAATGAAAGTGCAGAAAGTGGATAAAAGTGCAAAAATTGTTTATTATTTTGATTTCTTTCAATTTAATGTTTATAAATTTTTAAAATGTTAATCGCATAGTACATCGAAAGAAAAAAAAAATTTGAGTATTTTATATCTTAGTATAATCTGTTAAATTATTCTATAATTTGGTACTAAGTAACATTATAATTTATTCACTTATAATAATTTATAATTTTTATAGACTATTTTATTATTATTGTATTATAATTATTGTATTTTTATATTATTTTACTATACTAATTATCTCATATGTTAAAATTTATATTCTAAATTAAAAATTTACACTTTCCATAACCTTATCGATATTTCCATCAATATCGAGATTTCCATCGATATTTCCGTAAATTTATACTTTCGATATTTTCATCGACATCGATATTTTCTTCACTGGTGTAGATCAATTGCTCCCATCTGCGGCTTCCTTTTCGGTTTCCAGGCTTCAAAATTTTCTTGAGTACGAGTTTCTACTTTTCTTTATTCTCTTCAAATTTTTTTCTAATTTTGTTCCAATTTGCTTTTTTTTTGAAATTGTTTTTTTTTTTTCGCTTTTTCCATACAGATTTTGGTTATGAAAATGAGGAAATTTTTTTTTTTCTGGTTTTCTTACAATTGTAGCTATTTTCGTTGAATTTGTGATTTTTCCTTTGTTCACTTTCTTGATCTACAAATGAAGTAATTGATGGAAGATATTTCCTTCAATCTAGCGCACCGGAGATTTATCAATTTTTTATCTAATTTTTTGGATTTTGTGATAATTTCATTCATTTTTATTTTTATTTACATTTCATTTATCCTTTTTGTTTTATGCGATGAATTTGTAATTTCCGCAAGTTCTTCTTGCTAGAGAAGATGTTTGATGTAGAAGGGCTAAATAGCAACTTATGGAGCCTTTGCCTTTTTGGAAATATCTTTACACTTCTTAAAAAAAAAAATCCATTTATATTTTGGGGATATAGTTTTTTTTGGTAATTTTTCTTGCTATGGACTATTTACTTACCATTGATCTCAAAAAGTATGTGGTATTATATTTATATTTTTTTCTAACACCCCTTCACATGTAGAGTCGCTTCAATCTAAATTTACATGTATTCTTTCTAGATTTTTACATGTGTTTTATTTTATTTTATTTTATTTTATTTCTTTTCTGAAGAGGAGTTGTTTACATTTGTTTTTTCTGGATCTTTACATAAGTTTCTTTTATTTTATTTTTGAAGTGGAATTATTATTTTTTTTTTTTTTGGGTTCTCACATGCAGAGCCGCAACTTTCTGGGTTTACATGTGTTCTTTCTGGGTCCACGTGTGTTCTTTTTGAATCCTTATATGTATTTTATATTATTTCATTTTATTTTTGGAGTGGATTTGCTTCTCTCTATTTTATATATATATATATATATTTTTTTTTTTTTATTTCATTATATTTTATTTTTAGAATGGAATTGTTAAATTTTAAAATCTTTTAAATTTTGACTCTGACACTATGTTAAATTACTACTAATCTAAAAAATTTAAACTAATAAAATATAAATTTTTATTTCATTTATATATATATATATTTTTAACAGCCTCAAATTTAGACAATTAGATTTCCTTTTATTTTCCTTTTTAACTCATGAAAGATAAAATTTACTTTCTTGGACTAATCAAATTACCTTTAGGCGGAGGGAAATGCACAGAATGTTGAAGTGAAAGCTGACAAATTTCTTGAAATATTGTACCCTCTCTTATTCTAAATATGTAATAGTATATTCTAAATATGTAATACTATGCAACATTCACTATCTGTTCATGAGGTCTGGTTCAATATCTTTGTAATTTTCACTTTTTATTATTTTGGAAAATTTAAATCATTTATGGCCATGACAAAAGCCTACCGCCTACAAAGCTATATGTCATCATTATAATCCTTCTTCAATTTACAAAAATAAAATGTACTTTCTCTTATACCAAATGCCATCGCAGCTTCCTTCTTCGATTTACAAAAATAAAATGTACTTTCTCTTACAATTATACCTAATGCAATCGCAGCTTTTTTTTCCAACTTGCACTTGAGGGTAATTACCCACCAACACAAAGTTTTTCCAACTCCCATTGAGATGATCTTTTGTGTCCAAATCAAAATAAAAATTAAATGCAAAAAGAAAAAAGGAAATAAATAAAATAAAGCATGGGCCGTGAAGATAAAAAGTGAACGGGGAATTTGGCCCAATGCCCCCATAGGGGATGAGCTTTATGATTTTTACCTCTTCATTTAGCATTTTTTTTTTCTTCTGCCCTTTCAATTTTTAATAATCCTAAAATACCTTTATATCCAAATTAAATATTTTTATTTTTATTTTTTTTATGTTATTTCTTTCTTTTCTTCACCCGACTGTTCTCTTCTCCTTCATCACCCTTCTCCAAAGCTGGCTCATCTCTTCTCATTCATCAAGCTTTCTTCACTTAGTTGCCCTTTTGCCAAACAATCCCGTTTCGTCTCTCCGGTCACCAAAATTCCATACAAAGAAATTAATGGTTTGGAATTCAAAATTAGGGTATTATGAAGAAGGAGGACGTGGATTTGTATATGAAGCTCAAGGGTGGTGCTACATGGTGGAAGCAGATGCCCAAGCTTGCTGTTTCACTTGGCCTCTCTGATAAAATGCCTGGTCTGTTTGCTTCATTTTTCCTTTGACTTTTCGATTTGAGTGGTTTGTAGGGTTTTTTAAAAACATTTGTGGGGTGTGTTTTTTTAATTTTTTTTCCCTGATTGCTTTTGGGATAAGTTGGAATCGAAATTAGGGTTATGTTTTTTTTTTTGCTATTTCTACAATTTTTTTCCTTATGCTTTTGTAATTTTTTTATTTAGGTAATGTTTGGTGTGCGATTTGACGGTCAGATAATGGAAATCGGCAAGGATTCAGGAATGGAGGATGGGGATTTTGTGGTGGAGACTTGCATTACACGTACTCTACCCTCGGCATTAACGCTTGAGAAGGGATTAAAGAGTATCAAAGATGCTGTGGGGAAGTTGAAGCTGAATCCTCCTTCTACCTCCAGTGGGTTCTTTTGGTTTCAGGTACTGAAAAATTCCGTAAGACTTTGCTATTTTGATACTATATCGTTTTGTTTGGTTTTCATTTCATATGTGATTCTGTGAGGATTTCTAAAGGTCGCTGTGCCTTCCAATGCGAAAGCTTTGGATTGGTTTGCCTGTCAGTCAGAGTCTTGTGAGGTTTTCCCTCTGTTTTTATGTCGAAGGAAACAGAAAATCCTGATTGTAAATCGGTTTATGTGAATGAAACAGTTGGATTTTTTCGAATTGGGTCTGCTGTTCACTTTACACGGAATCCTTCTTCTATCTCAGGAGAGAAGACAACGACCAAAAAGTTTGGATTCTCATATCTCTTATTCCTCACTCATCAAAAACGTCTCCTATGGTGATTTAGGGGTTGCATTTGGATTTTGTTGTTTGTTGTCTGTTGTTCATTATATATATATATATATATGTAAAAGTAATTTTAACTTTATTAGGACAAGAGTTTGTTTTTTCCTATTGAGCTTGATTACTGAACTGGTTAAAGCTAGGGGTTTGTAATATGGTTCCCCCACTCCAAAAAAGAAAAGATTGCCTTGTAATATGGTTCCCCCACTCCAAAAAAGAAAAGATTGCCCTTTGAATAGTTAGTCTGAAAGATGGATGTTTCAAACTTCTATTTGGAGGGTCATGGACAATTCTGCAACTATTGAGACTTACGGCTTACCCTATTCCATTGACATCAAGGTGCAGCAGGTTGTCTAATCATTTTTTTAAGTGGCTTTAGGCTAACGAGTGGAATATGTGTTGAATAAAAACCCAAAATTTGTTTGGTATTTTGTTGAAAGGTCTATTTGGAAAATGACAAGGCAGAAATGAAATTGAATATTACGATGAACTCTTCATTGGCAATTATGTAAGGAATGTTTCAACATATATGCTAAAGGTTCTAAAACATTTTATGAAATTTAGAATAATTTTGTCCATTTATTGGAAATTTGTGGTTGGTATGAAAAATTGATTAAGTAATGATGGTTAGTTGCTTATGGTTATGCATCTAATTATGATGCAAAATCTGTTGCCCTTAAGGTTCCTGCGTGTTTGATAATTTGCATTTGGTATTGCAAATATGATGCATACTGTAGTGGCAATTTTTTTATCTGCATTTAGGTGTACGTTGTTTTGCATGGATATTTGGTTCTTTTAGATTTGTATGAATCTTCTTCCTTAACAGCTCTAAAAATGGTAGGTAGATGCTATTAAATTTAAGTAATGTTTGTGGTTTCTCCATAGATAGAACAAATGAGCTCTTGCAAAATAAAGGTAAAACTTCGACTGTTCATTAGTCACAGTTTTGCATGTGATATTTATTTAATGTATGTCTTTGCTTTACTTAGTTGCCTGGCGCCATTGCTTGTCTGCCACCGGTTCTGTATAAATTATGATTGGCTGACGCATTGAATGATGATAGTTAAAGAGAAAATGAAAAATGTGTTTAATATGTATTATTATTATTGGTATGTATATATAATTTTTTTTTTACTAGATATGACTTTCTAGAATAGACAAAGATGGGAGAAAAAAAAAAAAAAAAAAGACAAATAAGTTTATATACATTGTTAGGAGTTAGAACCACACGTTATTTATTATAGTTTCACCAGATAAGTTAGGACTTAATAAAGGACGAGCAAGGTGTCTTTGTGTTTGTCTGCCATGCTTCATTGGCTATGCTTAGTCGGTGCATTACTAAAATCTATTTAATGGTGAAGCAATAATAGAGTTTCACTCATCTTAATCTCTCAATATAAACGAGAAATCTATGAGAGTATTGAAAACCCAAGAAGCAAGTTAAAAAAAAAAAGTTGGTGGAAAAGAGTAGAGAGAGGCTGCTGAAGAATGTGGTTTACTATGAGAATTTCCCAGGTTGTAAGGTGGAACAGTATAAAGAGATACAACGTGGTTTACCAATTCGAGGCCTTCTTTTTATTTGGATTGTTATGCTGTGTAATGGTATGCTTTTTCTTGTTCTTCTACTGTTTGTTATTTATTTATTTTTATTAATTTTTGGCTTTTGGCATTCCAAAGCATTGTTGAATGTTGATCATGTTGATGTTTTGTTTGATTTGTTGCATCTGTGATGTGTATTTTGTTCTCTGCTACATGTTTTGTACTTGTTAGATTACTGGTGGATGAATTTGATACTGCACTTTGGAAGGTTGGCAGAAGTTGACAAGGAAGTAGCAAAAGAATTCGATGGAAAACATTTTCACATTCTTCCTTCTTCTTGACACTCTGTTTTTGATAGACATGCTTTGAAGTAGGATTGAATGAAGATCCAATAAACATCTTTAACTTTAATTCCATTTTGTTAACCTTTTTGAAGTCCGACTTATAGCCTTGTTTCTTCTTCTTCTTCTTCTTCTTCATCCTTCTTTTTTTTTTTCAAGTTATTTTATTTTATCTGTAAATAGATTAGACATTTATTATTGCCTTTTGTTTTCCTTTTCAAACAGAATTTAGTTGTGCATCACACTGATATTTTTCGTCATTTGGTACTTTTCACTTGGATCAATCTTATTTATATCATGTTTTTATAGAATTTGTTTAAGAAATGATCACTTCTTCATTTCTTGCTTGAATCACACATGTCCGGGACCACTTGTATGATCTATGATCTATATGATTTTCTCAGCATATTAGTTGTTTATAACTGACTGTCTTTCTCGATTTGTTTGCAATGCTGCCAATAGCATCTCTATTTACATTCCTTTATTTCATGGTAAGTGTGTATTTTATTTGTGAGTGTTTTTTCCTTCATTATACTCATTCATAGATAGCTTCCAATATTTATAGCATTTTCCATGCCATTGATGGAAGTTTTTCACTATTATTTGAATTTCACATGTTTAGAAGTTTGAATGTGTTACTTGACATGGAAATGTTTCCTGTGTTACTTTTAATTATATCTTATGTTATTTGTCTTGCCTTTAGGAAATTCATAGAATGTATCTGCGGACATCCTTTTAACATATTTTTCTGACTCTTTTAGTTCCTGAAGATGTATGAAATTAGATATTATTTTTTGAAATGAATTTGGGTGAATGCTCCTATTTTAAAAGCTTTAATGAAAAATACCTCCCCTTGTGTTGATATGTATATATGTTAATGAAATATACCTTCTCCCTTTCAAAATTTTTTTATCTACCCTCTTTTACCTATTTTATCCTTAAAAAAAAATAAAAATAACTTGAGTGTTTTTTTTTAATATTTATATTTTTCTGGCAGTCTGGATTAATATTTGTTGAAGGTTGGCCATCTACTCAATGTATTAATTGAAATTGGTGTTTTCTTTGCTGTTTTGGAGATGTGGGCATCCTTTAGCAAATCAGTCTATGAGATTGGATTTTGGTTCTATACAATTCATAGAGAGCAAAAGATATTACTGGATATGAGCTATTGCCTCAGTTGTTAGATTTGAACCTTTATACTTCTTTATTGATACTCTAGATATTTAATTATTTTCTTTGAAACTTGTATGCTAAATATTGTAACTAACTGCAGATATTTCGTTTGATTTCATCCAGGTATCAAATCGGACTCTGTTTTAGTGGAGGTGCCCCGTATGCTTTTAATGCTGTCATTAAAGTTTGGCATTATACCACTTGTGGTGCCAGTTGGTGTTCAAGATTTTGACATTGATGGGGAACATTGGGTCAATTTGGGATTGATACCAACAGAGCCTTTTGTTGGAGCTGTAATATTCTTTAGTTTTTATTTATAAAACACTTGTACAATTTTCTCTTGCTAATTCAGATTTAGTTTTTAGTTTTTGTACATGATTCTCGTATCAAGATGATGTGTAAGGACCCAATTTCATTATTAAATTTTCCATATTATTTGAGATGTGGAAAAGCAATAAATAAGAAGGATGAGAATTTAAATGGATGGTGATTGAGTTCTCAAATATTGGCTCTCTAGTTTCTGACCATTTGAACTTGTTTGAATGGTATGCATTGAAATGTAGTTAGTTTTAGATTGTAAACTATTCCCAGCTTGAAAGCTTCTTCCAATCACTTTTAAAATGCGGCTCCATGGCAGGATGTCCAAACAAAAGTTGTCAGGAGGGAATTAATTGTGCACTTGTGGAAAATATTTAAATAAATGGATATGAAAATGTAGAATAAATGTAACAGTCTCCCATTTCTCATTTACCCTCATTTCTCATTAACTGTTGAATAAAGTGGAAAATATTTAAACAAATTTTTTTACCATCTCCCATTTCTCATCTACTCTCATTAACTTCTATCCCTCTCTCTTACTCTCCCTGCTTCCACATTCAATGAATCCTGTGTGTCTCCTTCTCTCTTTCTCTTTTGTTGGTTGCGTACCTTTCAACCTTTCTTCGCACTGACCAACCATTGCAGAAAACACAATATCACCTTCAGTTTAGTTCACTCTCCCTGCATACCCCCAACCTTTTGTGATAACAACAAGACTGAAAATCTTCATTGTGGAGCCCATAGACTTCAAAAGGGTGTAATTAAAGTGTACGTTTGTGCGGATCAGAGTTAAAGATTTTTTGGTATATGTATATATATATATATATAAATATATGTACAGATGTGTATATATTTTTCTCTTATATTGGATTCATTGTTTGTCACGTTTTGACATGATATATAAGTGCAAGTTCTATATTGGTGCTATTTTATGTAAAATAATCCATAAATGGTTCAGAAATTTCCATTTGAAAATTACAACCTTTGTTCGTTACATATGGTCCATCGGTAATTATGAAACACTTGCTTGTTGGAAAATTTAACCGCGGTTCCATCGAAATATTTAATTTTTTCATTTTCTGAAAGCAAACCGATAAAACAATCGAATTTGTCCACTTTGATAATGTTATTGTATACGAATGACATGCTAAATGTAACTATATTTATGATCTTGAACAAAATAATCCACAAAACATCACATTGTCAACATTGCATCCATTCAAGCAAACGTTATGTTATGATTTAGCACATGTGCCACAAACTTGACATCTTAATCTACTTGATCCACTATGTCTATCAGGAATAGCTATTCTACTATGCATTAATATGCAATATTTAAACATAATTGTTTAGCTTATTTTCTATACTCATTTACTGAAAATGAATTTGTATTTTTTCATTACTTTTGCTTCAGGATTATAGTTAAACCTTCCAGCAAAAATTCTACAATTGCAATTATTTTTAGTCATATGACCTCACGAATTACCACAAGCTTGTAACAAGAAGATACTTATTATGTTTTGAATTGGTAAACCCTTTGTGCTCAATGTCACAAATTTCAGTTCTATTGTTCTATGATGGAACATGGAGTGTATGTTCTGAAGGTACTTGGAGATACCAACGTCAAAGAACGAAGATTATACGTATCAAAAGGAACTGTACGTTGGCAGAACTTGAAGATGTTGTCTACAACACTCTCAACTTAGATTCTACACAATATCAATTAATCTTTAAGTTTATATACCATGTGTGTTTTTCATGTGAGCCGTATGTTGTGGAAAATGAGGAAGACCTACAAAGTTTTATAGAAGAGTATAGTTCACACACACCTCAAGACAGATCTCCACTTATTGTTATCCAGGGTTCCACAGAGTATTAATACTACTGGATGTGTTGTGAATAGGATACCTATAAGTTCAGGATTTATGAGTATTGCCCCACTATCTACAGTTCCAGAGACAGCTATATGTACCTCTGATGCTGACATGCAGTCCTCAGCGACCGAACTTCATGTGACGGAAACTCAACCTGGATTTTTCGAAAATCAAATTTCTGAAAACGATGTGCAATCTGTGGAACATGATCATGATAATGAGTGCTTCGACATTAATGATATGAATGAATATCGTGGACATGATTATGATAAAGATGAACAATTTGAGGTTGAGGTCAACACTGATTATAGTGAAGATGGGTTATATGACATTTGTTGGACCCAACATTCGGGACTTTCAGCTAGTGATAGTCGACATGGTGATTCTCCTTATGGTAATAGTCTAATTGATAATGTGAATGATGATGTGCTTTCTTCTCCTTATACCGAAAACCATTTGGACATTCGACAAGATTCTACCGCATCCATGGCTGAACATAGGGTTAACCGTTTCTTCTCATTTGTCTATGCCCATGAAATCATTCAAATCAACCAACTCTTTGCAAGTAAGAATGCGCTACAGAAGAAGCTTAGTCTTTATGCACTAAGGAAAAATTTTGAATTCAAGGTCAAGAAGTCAGATAGGGTCCGATATCAGGTTGTATGTGTAAACGACAATTGCATGTGGCGATTGCGTGCTACCAAGCTACATGGTGATAATAGAGAGGCCTTCATGATTAGGGCCTTCAAGGATGAGCATATTTGCTCTTTAAATATCATGAAAAAGGATCATCATCAAGCAATAAGTTCAGTTATCGGAGACATCATCCAGCCAACGTTTGATGGGATTTCACGACAATACAAACCCTGAGATATCGTGCCTGACATTCACTCTAATTACGGAGTAAACATAAGCTACAACAAAGTATGGGCTGCTACGGAAGTTGAACTATCAGGTTTATAGGGCACGCCAAAAGAGTCATATGCAAAACTTCCTTTATGGAGTCACGTTTTGAAGAGCAAAAATCCGGGCACATTTAATCGAATTGAAACTAACGATCAAAACAAATTTTTATATTTTTTCATGGCACTTGGAGCTAGCATTAGAGGGTTTCAGCATATGCGGAGAGTCGTAGTTGTCAATGGAACTACGCTAAAGAATAGATATAGAGGTTTGTTATATATTGCATCATGTTTGGATGGGAACAATCAAATTTATCCACTTGCTTATGGAATAGGCCCTGGGGAGACGGATGCGGCTTACCCGTGGTTTTTTGAGAGATTCAAATAAGCGTTTGGGGATGATCCGAATATAGCTTTTATATCGGATAGACACAAAAGCATTGCAAAAGCGATACGTATAGTTTTCCCTAATAATCACCATGACCACTGCACATATCATCTTGGTACAAATTTGCGTGCTAAGAAGTTTAGAGGTAATGTCAATGCGCTTATATCAACTTTTAATGATGCAGCTAGAGCATATATTATTGAGGATTTTGATAAGGTCATGCAGCTTTTAGAAGGGATTAGTACTGAAGTTGTACAATATCTCAAAGATGTAAATCTTGCAAAATGGGTTAGATCACATTTTCTGGGCAATAAATACAACATAATGACCACTAACATCGCAGAGAGCATGAACTCTGTGCTTCTTGATGCTAGGGATAAACCTGTTTTGCCATTACTAGATCACATTCGTGATGTCTTGCAAAAGTGGTGGTATGAACGTCGAACTAACGCAGCTGCAATGCAAACTCCTGTGACTAATTGGTTAGAAAATATCATGCAAGAGCACTCAAATAATGGCAGAGGCTTACGTCTTATTCCATTGAACTTATATGAGTTTCAAGTTGTTGGCCATGGCATGTTCGTTGGAGTTGTCAACTTACAAAATAAGACGTGCTCATGCAAGGAATTTGACATTAATGGATTTCCTTATGTCCATGCAATTGCAGCATGTAAGCATCGACATATTTCTCCATATATCCTTTGCTAGGCGCATTACTCAATTGCCTCACTCTGTGACGCATATTCGGAAACCATATATCCATTTGGAGATAAATGTCAATGGCATGCTCCAGATGATGTCATAAACCAGGTTGTACTTCCACCTCAGATTGGCAAATAGTTAGGAAGACCAAGAAAGAAGAGGATTCAATCTCAAGGAGAGGAGCATCATTAATATAGATGCGGGAGGTGCAAAAAGATTGGTCATGGCAGCCGATCATGCTCGGCTGCCGTACCTCTTGATAGCATTACCAACCAACAGCACCATTCAACTGGAGGACCATAAATCGCTCAACGCTATATTAAGACAATGGGGGCATGTTATATGGTGTGCGTGTGTTATGCAATGTAGTTAGGAATGCAATTAGTAGCTCAACCGTGTAACATGTGTTTTGGCATAATAGATGTTGGTTTTATGTGTTCTTTTGTTGTCAAAGTCATCTGTCGTATTGTATTGATAACATATCATTCTGTGTTCAGTTTTTTGTAGGTTTCTTACTGTTGTACGGATGATATTACTGCCCACTGGTAATGACCAATGCATCATCGATATTTGACATTTGTACACCGTCGTAAAAGAATCACCATAATTCCATTCGACAACTTCAATCATGTGTGTTCCAACCAAGAACATGTTAAATGTAGCATTATTAATGATAACTGCTGACAAAGTAAGAGAACAAATGACATTAATAAGTGAAAACATTCAATTTGTTTTTGCTTCAAACATTACCATAGGTTTCTTCGGTAATTACCGAAACCCTTGTGGTAATCACATTTTACCAAGTTTATGGCCCCCCACAAGTCCCTAATGTGTGTTAAATGAAAAAACAGGCAAAATATAGATTCTTAAATGATCCTAAGGAGATAAAACCCCAAATGGCCTTAAAAAGTTCTCAAATTGACAAAAAAATACGATTACTGTAGGCATTCGATAATTACCGATGAAACCTACAGTAATCAAATTATACTTTCTGGAAAAATTACCGTAGGTTTCATCGGTAAATACCGAAACCCCAATGGTAATCACATTTTACCAATATTTTGGCCGCCACAAGTCCCTTAATGTGTGTTAAATGAAAAAAAAAAAGCAAAATATAGATTTTTAAATGATCCTAAGGAGAAAAAACCCCAAAAATTCCGAAAAAGTTTTCAAATTGGCAAAAAAATACGATTACTGTAGGCCTTCGGTAATTACAGATTAAACCTACAGTAATCAATATATACTTTCTGGAAAAATTACCATAGGTTTCATCGGTAAATACCGAAACCCCAATGGTAATCACATTTTACCAATATTTTGGCCCCACAAGTCTCCTAATGTGTGTTAAATAAAAAAACAGGCAAAATATAGATTTTTAAATGATCTTAAGGAGATAAAATCCCAAAAGGTCTGAAAAAGTTCTCAAATTGGAAAAAAAATACGATTACTGTAGGCATTCGATAATTACTGATGAAACCTACGGTAATCAAATTATACTTTCTGGAAAAATTACTGTAGGTTTCATCTGTAAATACCGAAACCCCAATGGTAATCATATTTTACCAATATTTTGGCCCCTACAAGTCTCCTAATGTGTGTTAAATGAAAAAATAGGCAAAATATAGATTCGTAAATGATCTTAAGGAGAAAAATCCCAAAAGTTCCAAAAAAGTTCTCAAATTGGCAAAAAAATATGATTACTGTAGGCCTTCGGTAATTACCGATGAAACTTACGGCAATCAATTTATACTTGCTGGAAAAATTACTATAGGTTTCATCGGTAATTACCGAAACCCCTATAGTAATCATATTTTACCAATTTTTGGGTCCCTAAAGGTCCCCTAATGTGTGTTAAATGCAAAAACATGCAAAATATGGATTCTTCAATGATCCTAAGGAGAAAAAATCCTAAAAGTTCGAAAAAAGTTATCAAATTGGCAAAATTTTCCAAACTGTTGGGGTTTTTCATTTAAAAAACTAGATGAACTGGCGACTCATTGAAATAAATAGGTGACATATTTACATATAAAAGGGTCGCCTTATCCAATAGCAATTAAAATTTATTTTTTAATTTTAGTTACTTTTTTTTAAATTACATCTAAAAATATTTTCACATAGCATTCCAATGAACATCAAGTCAATTAATCTAAAAATAGAAAATAGTTTTATCAATGCTCTTTTCAATTATTCACATATATGTGTATACACAAACACAAAACATATCTCACGACATAATTTTAGATAGGATATAACAATTGTAAATTGATCTAAAGCAAGGACCCATAATCCAATTGCTCGATGTAAGTATGTTCAACGAGTTGAACTTTCATGTATTTGGCTATCAGTGATAGTTTATTTGAACTCAAATAAAATAATAGATTACATTTGTTTCTTCATTCGAAATAACAAGTGAAGCATTAAATGATACATGGGTCACCATATCATATAAGGCGACCCTTTCGAAAGACAATAGGCGACGTATAATAATATTTACACGTCGCCTGTTAGCAAATATTTTATTTTTTTGGATTTTTTTTTATTTTCAATAAATCTGATTTTCTTTCAACATCAAATATCCAGTGAAAATATTTAAGCAACTTATTAACGGAACATAATTTTTTTTTTTTTTAAATCATGGTAACAGGCAACAGATAACAATAGTTGTGCATCGCTTCTTAGTAAATCTTTTTTTTTTTTGTTTTGGTGGGTGCTCTTTCTGTTTAATCAATCTGATTTTTTTTTAGCATCAAATCACCAGTGAAAATATTAAGAAAACATAAATGAGTGTTTTTTTTTTTTTTAAATCATGGTAACAGGCGACGCATAAAAATATTTGTGCATCGCTTGTTAGCAAATAATTTTTTTTTTTTTTTGGTGTGTGATCTTTCTGTTAATCAATCTGATTTGCTTTCAGCATCAAATCACCAGTGAAAATATTTAAACCACATAAACTAGTGCTCTTTTTTTTTAAATTATAAGTAATAGGCGACGCATTAAAAATGTTTCCACGTCCCCTGTTCGCAAATAAAAGTTTTTTTTTTTTTTAACTCAATCTGATTTTCTTTACAACATTAAATATCCTGTGAAAATATTTAAGCAAATTATTAAATTAACATTTTTTTTTTAAATCATGGTAACAGGCGACGCATAAAAGTATTTACATGTGCTTGTTAGCAAATATATATATATTTTTTTATGTGTGATCTTACTGTTTAATCAATCTGATTTTCATTCAGCATCAAATCACCAATAAAAATATTTAAACAACATAAACTAGTGTTTTTTTTTTTAATTATCAATAATAGGCGACATATAAAAATGTTTCCACGTCGTCTGTTTGCAAATATAATTTTTTTTTTTCACTCAATTTGATTTTCTTTACAACATCAAATATCCTATGAAAATATTTCAGTAACTTATTAAATTAATATTTTTTTTTTAAATCATGGTAACAGGCAACGCATAAAAGTATTTATGCGACTCTTGTTAGCAAATAATTTTATTTTTTTTTTTTTTGTGATCTTTCTGTTTAATCAATTTGATTTTATTTCAGCATCAAATTACCAGTAAAAATATTTAAACAACACAAACTAGTTTTTTTTTTTTTAATTATCAGTAATAGGCAACGCATAAAAATGTTTCCACGTCACCTATTAGCAAATATAATTTCTTTTTTTTTATTTTTTTTTTAACTCAATCTGATTTTCTTTACAACATCAAATATCCTGTGAAAATATTTAAGCAACTTATTAAATTAACATTTTTTTTTTAAATCATGGTAACAGGTGACGAAAAAAACTACTTATGCGTCGCTTGTTAGCAAATATTTTTTTTTTGGTGATATTTCTGTTTAATCAATCAAATTTTCTTTCAGAATCAAATCACCAGTGAAAATATTTAAACAACATAAACTAGTATTTTTTTTTTTTAATTATCAGTAATAGACAATGCATAAAAATGTTTCCACATCGCCTGTTAGCAAATATAATTCCTTTTTTTTTTTGTTTTTTTTTTTTTAAACTTAATCTGATTTTCTTTACAACATCAAATATCCTGTAAAAATATTTAAGTAATTTATTAAATTAACATTTTTTTAAAAAAAATCATGGTAACAGGCGACGCATAAAACTACTTATGCGTTGCTTATTAGCAAATAAGTTTTTTTTTTTTTTTGTGTGTGTGATCTTTTTCTTTAATCAATCTGATTTTCTTTCAGCATCAAATCACCAGTGAAAATATTTAAACAACATAAACCAGTATTTTTTTTTTTTAAT
This sequence comes from Ziziphus jujuba, assembly GCF_031755915.1. NCBI lineage: Eukaryota > Viridiplantae > Streptophyta > Magnoliopsida > Rosales > Rhamnaceae > Ziziphus > Ziziphus jujuba. The sequence continues at coordinate 26,685,239 of NC_083381.1, read as the reverse complement.
TATCAGTAATAGGCGATGCATAAAAATGTTTCCACGTCGCCTGTTAGTATTTATAATTTCTTTTTTTTTGTTTTTTTTAACTCAATCTGATTTTCTTTACAACATCAAATATCCTGTGAAAATATTTAAACAACTTATTAAATTAACATTTTTTTTTAAATCATGGTAACAGGCGACACATAAAACTACTTATGCGTTGCTTGGTAGCAAATAATTTTTTTTTTTGTGTGTGATCTTTCTGTTTAATTAATCTGATTTTCTTTCAACATCAAGTCACCAGTGAAAATATTTAAACAACATAAACTAGTGTTTTTTTTTTTAATTAAAATGTTTCCATGTCGGCGGTTAGCATATATAATTTCTTTTTTCTTTTTTTTAACTCAATCTAATTTTCTTTACAACATTAAATATCCTATAAAGATATTTAAGCAACTTATTAAATTAATTTTTTTTTTTAAATCATGGTAACATGCGACGCATAAAACTACTTATGCATCACTTGTTAGCAAAAAAAAATTTTTTTTTTTTTTGTGTGTGATCTTTCCGTTTAATCAATCTGATTTTCTTTCAGCATCAAATCACCAATGAAAATATTTAAACAACATAAACTAGTATTTTTTTTTTTTAATTATCAGTAATAGGTGACGCATAAAAATGTTTCCACGTCGCCTATTGGCAAATACAATTTTTTTTTTTTTAACTCAATCTGATTTTCTTTACAACATCAAATATCTTGTTAAAATATTTAAACAAATTATTAAATTAACATTTTTTTTTTAAATCATGGTAACAGTGGCACTAGGAAGTATAAGATGATTTTGTGGGTTTCTTTCCTAAATTTCAAAGTTCCTTCTTCCTTTGCTTCTTCTTCTTGCCAGTGGTTGGGTTGGAAGCACTTCACCTTTTTGCCGTGGCCATCGCCGTCGCCATGTTGGGTGGGTCGTGTACTTCGCCGTCGCAGTGGGTGGTTGGGATTTTTGCCGTCTCGTCGCTAGGATTGGGTTGCTGGGTTTCTGCCATGCCGTCGCCGTCGCCTGCTATGGTGGCTTGAAGTTCCTCTTGATTGCTGGATTTGTAAAGGTGTGCTGTTTTTCATCCGTTTTAGGGTTCGGTGGTGTATGTGTTTGCTTAAAAAAATATTATGTTTGCTGTTTTTTTGTTTTTTTAATTATTTGTTCGTTACTATAATTTTGGTGGGGTTTTATGTTGTCAAAATCATGTCTTGTCGTCGACAATGGGTTAGCTAAATTTTGTTTGGAAAAATAGCTATATTTATTGAGTGGGGTTCGATTGTATGTAAAGCAAAATGATATGCTAATATTTGTATTATGTGTTGATATGTTTAAATTCAAGATATAGCCTTTATAAATTGCGTGGGAAATGTCAACAGTATCACAGATGGTGCTATGTTACAGGTCTTAAAGCGACGTCATTTGTACGGCTCAGAATCCATTAGTGATTTAGTCGCCTTTTATGTTTGAAAATGTTAATGACTGTTAAAGAGGATAGATGTTAAGAGAAGATACTATTACTGCATCACTTGGTAAATAAATTACATGAATTTATCGTTTATTATTGTTATTAATGGTTTATTAATTATACTACACCCTATGCTCATATTATTAGTAATATTAATTTTTGTTTATGTTTTTTGTATGTAGAATTATGGATCCTTTTAATGAACATGTCCTCTCGGATGGGGATGGCGCCGGATCACCATCCAGTGATATGGAAAGACC